>NC_068368.1:62552166-62709666 GCF_020536995.1 Dreissena polymorpha | reverse complement strand
TTGCAAGTGAACCATCAGGTATCAATGGAACTGAGGAATGGAATGTACAATGCAAATACAAACTGGACACAAATGAAGAGAACTAAAATACAGATTTCATATCAAATTCGCATAACATCCCATCAACTAGAATTACAAACACATTTCTTGACACACGCAAATGTACCGTCACAGCACTCTTTCTGATTGTAGAACACCTGAATAATGTCAAAACATTATACAATATTCCATAGTAAACAAAAACATATAATCTTTTTTTCAAGCTGTTAATTTAAAAAGCCCATGTACAATATTATATCATTTATGACAGGGTTTCATCACCAAAAATAGTTTGATATGCAGAATAGCAATCGCACATGGTTTATTAACTTAAACTCTGGAATAATAGTGATCGGTCATATTCTATGCACAATTAAGTGACTAAAATTCACCAGTATCACATGTCGGATCGATTTATGATAAAATATATATAAATTTTTGTATTCAATGTAAAACATATAATGTATATATGTGCATGGTCAAGAACGAAGTGATATTATACAGCAGTAGTAATGCCAAACATATTATACATGATATGCTAGTATTTATATTTTTTAGATGGTCGCTTTAGCGGCCGTCAAAAATGCTAAGTGTAAAATTCAGGTCGGTACGGCCTAGCTACTAGGAGCCCAATTCCCGCTTACTACGCGTATCCGCGCAAGAAAGAGTTGTATAATTTATGCAACAGGTTTGAGTTCTCCAATTATGTTTATTCACAAATGGAAACATTATATTAAGATCGTGTTAAATGCAAAAGTTTCGAATGTAGTTTTATAGAAAAGAATTAAAAAAACAATGATCGTATTGTACGTGTCGCGGAGGAGATTGTTTATGAATGATTAAAATAGTCCACTTTCTGCAGCGTCTGCGTGACGTAGTATTTTCGCTCATCTCATTCATAAATCTGAGGCTGGCGATAAACAAAGGGAAGTCCGGATGAGAATAACGCACTAGCATAAGGTTACGCTTGTTTATATTCACAGGTCTCAATTAATAAAACGTTGACCACGAGTTCAACAATTATTACATGGATACGATAGACAACATAAAAAATGTTTCATTATCGCTTAAACTGAATATTAAAGGGATCTTTTCAAGGTTTGGTTAATTTACAAAATTGAAAAAAGTTGTTTCAGATTCGCAAATTTTCGTTTTAGTTATGATATTTGTGAGGAAACAGTATTACTGAACATTTACCATAGTCCAATATAGCCATGATATGTATCGTTTGACGATTTGAAAACCTAAAAATTATAAAGCGTTGCAAAGCAAAACGATTGAATAATTTGGAAAGTTCTGTTGTTGTCGTTTAAATTTACGAAATTTACGAAACTACGAAGATTGTTTATATAAGGTTTAAAATACTTAAATTGTGTATAACCGGCGGAATAGCCGAGAGGGCTATTGCGTATTTACTTCAGACTAATTCCAGGACTCCGGGGGTCACTGGTTCGAACCCTAGTACCGGCTACTTTTTTTTGCTTTTTTAATTTTATTACTGGAGCTTTTAAGATCCAATGTTAACATTTATCAATATAAAGCATTTAATGACAAACTTCAAAATATGCCAAAAATCTGTGAAAAGGACCCTTTAAAAACATTTAAATATAACAAGACTATTTTCTAAAAAATGTAGTCTTGCTGTTTTGAAATAAGGTTCTGAATTTTGGTTTCTAAATAACTCAATTCAAAACAAAAGTTTAATTGTATTGTTTTTTACTTGTTAGTCGCATATTTACCGCATTATAATGTGTGTTATAATAGGCAAACCATACCTTGGTAAAATTCAATCTGCCTTCGCACATAGAAGGAATGGGTCAATTAGGTGCTGCGTTTCCTTTGCTTACTTCAGTTAGAGGTAAATTCTTTACGTAATATAAATCACAAAGCCCCGGCTTCAAAGGAATTGCGGAGTGTTCTTACATAATAAAAGTTGTAGTCGCATGGTATTTGCTTTTGGCGTCCTATTTCGTCACGTGGTTCTTTTTCGCGGGTGTTTTGGCATTCATGATATGAGGCTATTAATATATGCGCCTGTCGATAAACAAAGGAAAGTCCACGGGAGATAACAACGCAATAGGTTACGCTCTCACATACAACTCAATGACGTAGTACAGGTCGTAAATTGAGGCTATTAATAGATTCGGGAAAAAGTTGACGCTTATTTATATTCTCCATTCATAAAACGTTGAACATAAGATTAACAATAACTTCAGCGATACGATAGACAAAACCAAAAAAATGTTTCATAATCGCTAAACACGAATATAACAAACATTTTATAATAATAATACGAATGACCTGTTTCGTAACCTCGTTCATGCTACTTCACCGGGTATTTCTGGAAAACGTTCTTTGGTTCGCAACAGATAGCGGCGATCTTTTGAATTTACGGGTGCTAGCAACGCAATAGTAGAAGGTTAGTAGAAGGTTTAGCTTGTTTATATTCACAGTTCTCAATACATAGACAGTTGGATATGAGTTCATCAATTACTACAGGCATACTATAGGCAACCTCGAAAATGCTTTTTAATCGCTAAAACCGAAAACAACTAAATATATTATATTAAATATATTTATAACAATAAATATCTTTTTAAAATGTAGACGGCGTATACGCTGACTTTGAAATAAAGTTAGCAATCTATTTTTCTAAATAAATAAATACAATTAAACAAACGTTAAACAATTGTGTTGTGTTTTTCACTTGTAAGCTGCATATTCACCGCATGAAATGTGTGTTAGCATTGTCAAACCACACATTAGTGTGAGTAAATAAAAAATATACTACGGGAGAGCACTTCATAAGTGTCCTCATATGCCTTGTTATGAGTATCTTTCTTCACTATCGAAATATATCGTATGTTTATATTTGATTTAAACGCAGTTTTCTTTCGACACATTTAAATCACACATCAATAGCGCCGTCATGCGAAAATGGGTCTTATGCGTTTCGGCAAGCGTTTGTTAAACCCAACATGTGCTTTTGCGCAGTCAGGCCATAGGCGATGCTGTTTGCTTTAAAATCACTCAATATGTAATGTTTCTCCTTGCCAGAAGGACAGATAGCTAAGTGGGCTATTTATATGATGGGCGCATATGGAGTAAGACCCATTTTCGCATGACGCGGGTCATTACAAATTTCAATGCGAATTGAAAATGCCACATTTAAGAACAATGCTTTTTGATACAAAATTGAATTCAAAATAGCAATTTTGTTAATAATGGCAGCCTATCCACACATTAAGGAATGATTTCCAGACGTGCTGACCAAGTACGGAAAACATTGTGGCATGATAATTAAACGATTTTCTCTTATCGTGACACTATACTTTTTCGCTAATGATTGTTTTCTCATCTTGGAGGCGAAATTCTGCGAGATGGATTGTAACGCGTAATTGCAACAGGGCCACAATTTGTGTCGTTTGAGCATACAGAGAGTAGTCCGGAATTCCTTACACTGAACAGTGCTACATCCTTTGAATTGAGCACATACGCAGTGATGTAGCAAAAATTCTGAGGTTGTATCTCGAATCAGCTTATTATATATTCGAAAATATTCATGCGTGTCTGTTGGCGTTATGTAAAAGTCACTAAGATGAAAACTGAGTAAAACAGCTACGCCTAAAGGCGCATTAGTGCTCTATACCTATGTTTATGTCAGCGTTGTTGACACCGTGTGAACTGCTCGGGTAACAAGTAAAGCAAAAACAGCAATGTTTATATACTTTTATTCCTCCATATACAAGATACGAAGATTATTGTATATTTTGAATGTGTATATGGTGTCAAAAATCAAAAGATTTGTACACGGAACTTTCATTATGAATTTATATTCTTGGTGAGATATTCATTTGATATTAGAAAAAATATTCCTTTAATATGATGGTGACTGCAAATTTTCTTTATATTAAGTTCCCATTACCATTTTCATCATACTTTCTGTGCTTTCAGAACTTCCAAAAAGCATGTTATTTTTATTTTGTCTTAGTTATTTCTATGAAATAATAAGGGTGATAAAAAGTGCACACAAAACTCGACCCGTGCGCTATGACACACACTTTATAAACTTGAATGGCGTGTGTTCATTTCAAACTTGCGATTGATTTTGAAAAATGAATTTCGTGTTGAATTATGCAATAGCGAACATCTTCAGTGCCTTCAGCGCTTTGATTTTAATTGTTAGCGATATATGTTTGTCTGTTTGTTTTTTAAATATAGTACTTAGAACAATAGGTTAGTTGGGTAAGACAACTAGACTGGGTTATGAAATTTTGATGTGTTTCCATTTTTGTTCCAAAAAGTGAAGTGTATCGTTGATGATGGCTATTTCCTTTTCTATTTGCATCTTTAGTTTGATATAGTTTATAAAACAGTTCAAAGAAGGTGTTTGTTTTTTTGTATTTCATGCTGAATATGAAATATTTCATTATTATAATAATGTAGTTCACAGTGTTATTAATTTCTTTTATTTTGAAGGTATTTACACCGAAACTAATATTTAGGAGGACAGTTTAACTCATATTTGTTGTTTCTCAAGAAATGTTGTCAGTTGGTTCCATAGAGTTTGAATATGTTTACACTCCCAGAAATTGTGTTCTATTGTTTCAATGCGTTCGCAGCATATATCACATAAATTTGTGTTGGATAGGTTGAACTTAAAAATATATTAATCTGTTGCTATTATTCGATGGATGTATTTATATTGAAAATGTATCAGTGTGCTATCAATAGTTGCTTTAAATGGCATAATAAATATGTCATTCCAAGTAAATTCTTGTTCTCGAAAAAGGCTTTGCCATTTATTTTGAGTTTTGGAGTTTTCTACAGGGTTTTTAATTTGTAGCGTGTAAAATAAGTTGTTCGTTTAAATTTTTCTTGCATGTTTTCTACGAATGTTGTTTGCGAACATGGCGTGTTTGGCGTATGTGTTATACATTTAATATGCATATATGCTTTTGATTAATGTGTAGTACATCAGGAAATTACTTGAAGGTATTCCGTATATGTAATATATATTATCAAAAGAATAGAAGTCCTTAATTCTGAAATCGTACAATTGGTCGACATATTTAATGTTTTGTTCCAATCAATGTAAATAGAAAAACGTTTTGTTGTTTGAAGATATGTCTTTATTGTTCCATAAAATAATTTTACTATTGATTTGGATTACTAGATTATGATAAACATTACTCCATGCTGATAGAAGATTATATAGAACAATCTTTTCATATACTTTTCATATGCTGATGTTACATTCAAAAAGTAAAGAATCACCATATTTGTTTTAGAATTTTCTGATAGAATAGTTTCCATCAACTCGTATTGGTATTATCTAGGTATCTTTTAACACAGCTGCATTTGATTGCATTCAGAAATGCGTCAATGTTCGTTAATTTGATACCTCCATTTTCTCGTTTAATTTTTTCTGGTTAACCGTCCCATATGCAATTAAATATTATTGATTTTACATCGTTAATATATAATTTAGTGGAATTGGGGAACTGTTAGTACATTGATTATTTTAGGAAGTGCAAACGTTTCCAATACTGTGATTTTTCACATAAGTATAAGTGTCCAGTGTTGCCATGATTTTAAGCAGTTTTTAAAATTCTGTAATTTAGGCAGTATGTTTTCAAAACTGTATCATTTTCATTATTTGTAAATGTAATTCCTAACGTGGTAGCTTAATCTGATGTCCAATAGAATTTAATTCCTTTTTTATAATGGACATAACTTTGTTTTAATTTGCCTACTCTTAGCACAGCACATTTACTTTTGTTCAGTTTAAGACCCGATGTTATTCCGAAAAGGGTCAACGATTCAATTAGGATATGGAAAGAATCGTAATTTTCATTTAAAAAATAAGTTGCATCATCAGCACATAGGGTTTGTTTGATTAATTCGTTGTTTTCTAGCGATATGCCATTTATATGTTTATTTGATTGGATGTGATGCGATAGATACTCGATGCACATAATAAATAGTGATGATGAGAGTGGACACCCTTGTCGAACCCCTCGTTCAATGTTAAAGCTGTTTGAAAAGAAGCCAATGTTAGTAATTATACTATTTATGTCGGTAAAGAACAGTTTAACCCATTTAATAAGACTCTTACCAAAGTTCTATTTTCTAAGCAGGCGAACATAAACGAATGATCAAGTGAATCGAATGCATTTTCAAAGTCTGCAAATAATATTAGACCAGATTTATTTGAATTGTTGAAATAATTTATGCATTCTTGTATAAGACGAACGTTTTCAGCAATGAAACGTCATTTTATGAAATCGGATTGAGCTCTTGAAATGATTGATGGTAATATTTTTTTGATTCTGTTTGCAATACTTTTTGTTGCTATTTTATAATCATTGTTTAATAAACTAATCGGGCGCCAGTTTGACAAGGATTCTAAGTTTTTTTCCGGGTTTTGGAATGAGTGATATTATACTTGGTTTTTAAAGTGTGGTTAAACTTCCGTTGTTAAATGAGTAATTTAGTGAATTTGTTAAATGCGTTTTAATATCGTTCAAAAATATTTTATTATAAAACTCGATAGTGATGCCTTCAGATCCCGGACTTTTGTTATTTTGCATTTCTTTCAGATTGCATTTCTTTAAGAGCTAATCCACATTCATATTCAGTTAGTAATCTGTCAAATAATTATTTTTCCGCTTCATTTAAAGCATGATGTGTATTTCTAAAAAGGGTGTTATTTTCGACATTCTTTCGTTTATAGAGGGTTTCGAAAAATAGGCGTTGTTCTTCTAGAATTTGATTTCTGTTTGATATGTCTTTGTCTTTGACTTCTAGTTTGTGTATAGTTGTTTGTTCGCTTCTACGTTTGTCAATGTTTGCAACGTATTTTGTATGTGTTTCATTGTGTTGAACATGCTGTGCCCGCGCTCGAAGTAATATGACATTGAGGTGTGTAAATTCATTCTAATATTTGTTTTTTTAAGCAATTTCATTTTCAATGGCGGTGGAATCATTTGTGTTTGTTTCATGCAACTGTTTTTCAATTGATTCAATGACTTTTATGGTTTCTATTTCAAGTTTGTGTGTTTCTTTTTGTTTTCATGATGTTTATCTTATTGTTGTCTTACGTATATTACATTTAATTATTATCCATAATGTGTTTGGGTTTGCATATTTATTATCTTGAACTGTATTGGTTATTTCTTGTTTTATTTGTGTTTTATATTGTGTATGTAATAAAATGCTTTTATTAAGTTTAAAATACCCTGTGCCTCTTTCAGGTTGTATTTTATGCAGTTTAATTAAAACTAGCGAGTGGTCAGTCATAAATCCTGGTTTATGATGCATGTGTCAATAATATTTCAAAGTGACTCAGATATTGAAAAGTAGTCTAATCTAAAAAATATTGTTGAATTTTCTCTCGTTCAGAATAAATGTACGCCAGATGTCTATTAAATTGTAGTTTTCAATAATGTTATTCAAAGTGTTTCTAATTTTTGAGCGAGTATAAAGGTTTCCATTTCTTTTATCTAATAACGGGTTAAGAACAATATTGAAATCACCTCTGACTATAATGTTTTTATCTTGATTACTTGTTATATAAGATTGCAGTGTTTTGTAAAATTTAGATTCATCTATGTTAGGGCCGTTTACGTTTATTAATGTTTATTGTGTTTCGTGTATTTTTATATCTATACTTGCTTGTCTGACAATTATTATTTCGTTAAAGTTATCCACTGTTACTCCTGTATTACTTTTGATCAGAAACCCGATTCCTTGCTTATTTGTTTGTTGTCCACTAAGATAGATATAACCGTCCCATTCCTTTTTCAAGGTTTGTGCTAAGGTAAGTGTTAGGTGACTTTCATGTAAAAGACATATGTTGTTTTTTCGTCTAACCATTTGAACATTTTAGTGCGTTTGATCTTGCTATAAGTCATTTTACATTTAGAGTACATATGTTAATATTCATACCAAATGACAGTTAGGTAATGGTAAGTTGTGTGCGGCAGTCCAGTTGGTTGTTAATACATTTAATAAAAAACGGAGACAAAAAATATAGTTTGCAATATTAATATAAAAACAAAAACATACTTTAATACAGAACGGAAGTACGGAAGTTATATTAATTGAAAAAGAAAAAATCTAACAAGTTTTTGTTCGAAAGTACGAGAATTTTACATTAGCAAAATGTAAACAAGAAAAGACACAAACAAAACAACAACAACAAAATAACAGTATATATATATATATATATATATATATTATACTTATAATTTGTGTCTCAAACATGTTAAAGATAGAAATGTATTAATCAACTGCATAATCAGCATAACTTTCTTCCTCTTTAACATTAAACAATTGTAAACACAGTAAAATGTAAATGTGAAGCTTTAATTTCTTTCAAACAGATAATAGGAAAAGACACACACACAAAATAAGCTGCCAGATATGCTTGTAGGTAAACATACAAAACAAAAATGCATATATGTTATTCACAAATTCGAAATATCATAGTGTGAAATTGTATTTAAAAAAAAGACCAGCAAATTTTATTCTAATCTTTTGCTGTACTTTAAATAAAGAATGTGCTGTAAGTTTTAAAATGTTTTATATGTATTTTCTCTTGTAATACTTGATATGCTGTTTCCAAATCCTATGTTACAACGGTCACAACCAAACAGTGAACATAAGTATAATACAAATGCCTTTTTACATTGCAGTTTACATACCAAGATAAAACAAAACTCTACAGTTGAATGGGAAAATAAAGCCTCAACAGCTCTTTAAAGCAGTCGTATTAAATAAAAAAACAAGCAATTGTACATGAAAGTTCTTTAGCATGCGCATTCGATTCCGCATTTTTTATGATGTTCACAACTTTGAATACCAACTTTTTAAAGACGGAAAATATAAACTAAGTATAGTCTAACATCATATATTCATATTTGGAACACTGAATACCCTCATAGTGACATTTAAAGATAGATCGAAACCTTTCAAATAATAAGTAATTACGCTACACTAGATCACAATATCCTACATCTCCTCTTATCCGACCCGTCCTCCACGAATTCACTGCCAATGTTTGCATCCTCCATGCCACTATTTAAAGGCCTCTCCTAAAACAACAAAATACATTATTAGGTGTAACATATAGTCTGTCTTTATCAATCAAACTACGCAGAAGACTGTTAGGTCAGCAAGGTATTATTTTTTATCCGGCTTGTTTCAGACTGATTTATTAAAATTCGCCGTAGCATTTTGTGATTTTATTTAATAAACAATAATAATTAATAATAATTAAATAAAGCACATATTAACTGTTCAAATAATAAGTAATTACACTACATTAGATCACTGCATCCTACATGTTCATAATATTTTGGAGCTATAATGTCCCTTCTTACAACAATATTATCCGACCCGTCCTCCTGGACTTCACTCCCTTTCCCAATGTCTGCCTCCTCTATGTCAGTACTCAAAAGTTGCGCCTATTGCAAAGAAAACACATTAATAATAGGTGTAACATAAAGTATGTTTTCATCAATCAAACTAGAAAGAATACTGTTGCAGACTATCTAATTAATTTAAGTTTCTGTCTACCTGTTGTGGTTGTCTATACAATTTTCATTAAGTCATTCCTATATGAACGGCCACCGGAAAAACTTTGCGAAACCGAAATTTCGCAAACTTAAGTACCCTTTTTCTTGAAGGTTTGCTTATTTGTGATAAAGTATAAGATAAAAGTCTAACTTGTGATTAATAATTGGTTATTTTTGCTTGTTAAATGCGTTTTCTTCACTATGAACTTTATTTGCAAAGTTGGGGTTCCCATGGGATTTTTGTAAAATCCCATGGGATTTTTCATTATCCCATGGGAATTTTGGTTTTCCCATGGGATTTTTCTCCAGCTTATTTTATGGGAGAAAAAATCCCATGGGATTTTCAAAAACATAAAACACGTTCGTTTGTGCTTAGTTATCGATTTTAAGCATTGTTAAAGCATTTGTGCTTATTTTCGTTCAATTTACTTTGATAGAAAAAAAATCCCATTTTTTTATGGGAAAAAAAAATCCCATGGGATTTTTTTCTGATTTTTAGAGATTTACTCATGTAACCTTCAGAAACACTACCTTTTAACAAATGATGAGCATTTCTCGCGATTTCAACGCGTTATATCGTGTTTTAAAATAATAAAAAATCCCATGGGATTTTTTTGTCCCATGGGATTTTTTTGTCCCATGGGATTTTTTTCCCATGGGATTTTTTCCAATGGGATTTTTTTTTAAGGTATAAGTTTCTAAAAGCTATATAATAATAATAATTATAATAATAATAATAATAATAATAATAATAATAATAATAATAATACTAATAATAATAATAATAATAATCGTGCTCAATATGATGAATTTGTACTTTTAAGCGACTAACATTTTTATTCGAGCCGATCGTCGAGTCCGAATGGTGAGTATAAGAGCAATTTACCAGTACAAATAAATCTCACTTGTGAAGAGAACGCTACCGTACTATAAAATAATCTTGATAATAAGTCATATCATTTCTCGACAGAAAATGAAAACAGTATCCATATTGATGTCAGCAATGTCCCCTGCTATGATAAATATTGACAAAATGAAAAACCTTGACAATAATTCCGTGTCGAATACGCATTAGATTATAGCAATCAAATTCATATAAGCATTGATAAGATAATTTGCGAAAATGGGTCTTATGTCAAATACGGCAAGCGTAGCTCCATTCCATAATGTCCGGTATTAAGTCACGTCAAGTTTCGTGGTCGAATTATAGCATAATAATCATTTTCACATTACGCGAATCATATGAGTTTCCCTACATATATTGTGTTAAAATTTATGTTACACTAATGTGCGATGATGAAAAGGGGATTTCGGTAATTCTACATTCGCCCGCCTAGTACCGAAATCCCCATATTTACGCCTTAAAGGGTCAATAGGTCATCGGTATGAATGGTTTTTGACTTCACATGAATGTTAAGGTGCAAAAAAATGATATTAATTTTAATTATTAAGCACTCTTGACAGCATTAAGTTGCCTCTCAGTGGGGATTTCGGTAATTCTACACTAGAACTTAAATGCGCGCCGGTACCGAAATCCTGCTGTACAAACCTTCAAGTGTCAACAAAATTATTATAGTGTTTTTTTTTCATTAGCAACCAGTGACATGTATTATCTCCCATTCGGTTACTTCTTTTGGAAAATAATTAGCGGGGATTTCGGTACTGCTACATTCGTACGCCCAGAGCCGAAATCACCCATGTTTACGCCAATCCCCCATATTACGCCTTAAAGGGTCTATATGTCATTATGTTTTGGTTTTGGCTTTGCATTAATGTTGATTTGTACACAATCATATTAGTGTTAATCATTTAAACACTCTTATCAGAATATTTTTTCCATTATTAAATAGTTTATTAATGTGAAAAATGTGTAAACGAATGTAAAAAAGGTAAAATGTAGATTTAAAACATTGGTTACACAAAATTATATGTAAATATAACATGACATAGTAATAATAAGTCTTCAGAAAGTATTTTCCAAACAAATCTGATGAAACAAATGATATCGTACTACCTTATTTACAATATGCTATACACTTTTGCAATTTAGTTATCAATGTTTAAAAAGCATAAATCAGGATAATATGTTGCCTCTTAGCGGGGATTTCGGTAATTCTTAACAAGCACATAAACCCGCGCCGGTACCGAAATCCCCGCTGTACAAACCTTCAAGTGTAAAAAAATACTGATTTAGGTTTAAATAAAGGGAACAATAGTATTTTTGGCCACCAAAAAGCACTTCCGCGTCAACAAAACGATTGAAATTATGTCAGAAACCCAGCTTTTCATTGTATATATTGCAATACAACATCGGCCGCCGAGAGCGGAATACTGCGCTTGGCCGCTAAACAATGTGGATTGCATCAAATTAAATGTCAATTTTCGATTTTATTACAAAAATAAACACTGCCTTTTTATAAATATGTCAAGCACGTACACTTAACAAAAAAATCGATATATCTTTATGTAATGTAGAAAAGTAAAGCGCTTTATATATAACAATGTTTTATAATGTCTCTCTGGTTGAGAAAAAAAAATAAACAAAACCGTGTAGAACATATATGTTTTCATAATTAAAAAAAAATATTTAATGATGCACGTGATGTTTTATAATTGATATAAGTTCACGTGTCATTGAACGAGTTAAGGGAGAGATGCGAATTAAATTACACATAATTAAAAAATGATACTATACTGTCAGCTTGATTTATAAATTGTGTTCCATCGCGCCAATATATTCTTTGTTCCATGAAATTGTGTATAAAAGCAAAACGATTGAAATTATGTCAGAAATCCTGCTTTTCACATGAAATGATCTTTAACACTTTATTTATTCCAATCAGGTAATTAATAATAATAGGGGAAGTCTATACTGTGTATTAGAAACTTGTTGTGGTGATCCCTATCTTATCCGCTCAATACACATCCACCTGGCTACTGTACAGAAAAAATTAGATTTACTTCCAAAATAACTGATTTCATTAATTGCTAACTTGTTGTCTACATTTTAAATTAACAACGATAATGGATCAACATCACCGTTGCACAATTATTAAGTTCACAGTAATCTGTACTTTAAATAGATAGCCTAATTAAAGACGGTGCTAATAAAGAACAAAGCGTGAATGTGGATATTAAGAAATTAGATCCTTTTTTGCATGACACTGGCAGTACTAGTATATCATTTTATCTTATATAAATAAGCCACATTTAAGACATGGATACAATTAAAATAAGACACATTTGCATCTTTCATTTCTTGAAAAAAAAATAAGCACGCAGTCACATATAAATAAGATACATTGAAGACACACAAAAAAATAA
Source organism: Dreissena polymorpha (assembly GCF_020536995.1). Taxonomy (NCBI): domain Eukaryota; kingdom Metazoa; phylum Mollusca; class Bivalvia; order Myida; family Dreissenidae; genus Dreissena; species Dreissena polymorpha. The sequence goes on along the minus strand of NC_068368.1, from coordinate 62,696,722 downwards.
ATAAGACACATTTGCATCTTTCACTAAATTTTCTTAAAAAACATGTGAAACTGAAGAAAAACATTTATTACTGACACATTATTCTAAAAGTCGACTGACAACTTAAGTTCAAAGAGGGATTTACAATTAAATAAGATCCATTTTCGCATGATGCTGGTTGTAGAGCAAGCAATACATTTCTTACTGACACATTATTCTAAAAGTCGACAGGCAACATAAATTCAAAGAGGGAACCACAATTAAATAAGATCAATTTTCGCATGATACTGGTTGTATAGCAAGTAGTCACATATTAATTACAGCTTGCATTAGTTGCAATAATTTTGTTAAGTGCGCGTGCTTCTGAACGTTGCGTTAACGAGAGTGTTGTCATTTTGTTAGTTTTATATTTTGGTATTATGTATGATTATTGCTTGTTTTGAATTTGAAATAAACGCTTTCTGGCAAATAAGCATCGTCTTAATTTTAATACAAATAATGAACATTTGACATACAAAATGTCCAATAACATACCGGCAATAACATTATATATATATGTTAATTTCTGTGCATGTTTATACCGAAATTATAGCCGACATCGGCAGTTAGGGAAATTTAGTGACACACTTTAACACATCAAACATGCATGATAGTTCTTTTTTCATATGATATTCCCCTGGTTGCTTACCGGTGTATTGGTGCAGTTGATAACCCCGCCGGGACTACAGTAGGGTGCTAATACACACGTGTATCGTGTTCAATACAATCGTCTTAATTTTAATACAAATAATGAACATTTGACATACAAAATGTCCAATAACATATCGGCATTAACATTATATATATGTTAATTTCTTTGCATGTTTATACCGAAATTATAGCCGACATCGGCAGTTAGGGAAATTTTATGACACACTTTAACAAATCAAACATGCATGATAGTTCTTTTTTCATATGATATTCCCCTGGTTGCTTACCGGTGTATTGGTGCAGTTGATAACCCCGCCGGGACTACAGTAGGGTGCTAATACACACGTGTATCGTGTTCAATACCCGATCCATGCTACAACGTGTAAGAACGGGAATTTCGGTAATTCTAACTTTTTAAGCTTGCGCACCTCTAATGGGCACATATCCAAATATAATTTAATTAATTATTTTCCTAATCAGCATCATTTCACTAAACTACATGCAAATTTCTAGGTAACTTTCCATGCTTAAAAAAAATAAACCGATTTTTTTCAAAACCACCCTCACGCTCGGCTTTTGTCCAGTTTATTTTCACCCCTGGGGTATATACAAGTTCCATAATTCATTCAAATTTCCAAATATGGGCATGCAGTTGGTGTGTACAGATGCAGTAAAGGTGTTTAAAGTTTAAACAAGATGAAATAAGTATTCTTTTACAGACATTTATTTTTTACAAATTTTAATCTATGGAATAGCGCCATGAAATGTAAGTGATTTCAGCCAAGTAAAAATTGGGTCGGTTAAAAACAAAGTGTCATAAAATTCAAAATAGTATCATTTAAGTTATATTTTAAATTAAGTTTTTATAGAAACACTATATACAGCAAAAATACCAAAAAATAGACAGATTTACCGTTTACTTTTTGAAATAAAAATAAAAATGCAACATGCATCATCCGTATTTTCAGCAGTAAATTAATCAATTTAGCCATAACGTTGTTTTAATTTTAAAATTGAAGGATGTGCATACAATTTTCAACATATTTAACAATAAACATAGCCTATGTGCTATATTAAATCAAATTACGTTAGAAAAGAAATAAAACGCGTCGCAAAAAGTATGCGATGTCGGCAGGAATCGATCCTGCGCGGGAAAATCCCAAAAGATTTCAATTTCATCGCCTTACCCACTCGGCACCGACAACTTTACATCTGTGTAACCTTAAATTAGATATATATAAGTAAACAGGTAAAAAGGCTCGCTCGATCTTTGAAGAAATCGCGAAATCGTATTTTTCAGATGATAATTGGATCAAAGTCAATAGTTATAGTGAAAATAATGTAATCTAAATGAATAAGTTAAACATATATCAAAATTCGAAGTTTGAAAAAAATAAAATGCATCTCTCGGAAATAAGCGATCATTGAAGATCGGCAATGGCTTATGTATGAAGTGAAAGGACAGTTGAAAGTTTCCATTTTGCACGTTAATGATTCTGATAATATGGTGACAAAGGCAGCAGTCCTATGCAGTATTGTGTTTGACCGGAGAGTAGCGTGATCTGTGTCGGTGTTGGGCGCTCTGAGGGCGCAATCCGGCTACATAGGTACATAGAAACCTCTTTTGGCTATAGTCCATGGATCGGGTTCGGCAGACAGGGAACATGTAAATTTTTATATGTATGTTTTATATCTTAATTACCTAAACGTATATTTATCCTGGTTACTTATTTACTGAGGTATGAGTTAGTCGCAATGATTGTAGATACGTTGTACTATATTTAGTAAGTATTTGGAGGACGAGTGGCACGGGCACGCGCTTTATTATCACTTATACAAGGAACGCGTTTTGTTTATATACGTATTTTTGATATTCCGATAGGCTTAAGGGAGGTAACTTATTCAAGTAAAACGCGATATTTTTTGCAATGCCTTTTTATAACTATTGTTTAATTAATTACATACGAATATACAGCTAAATTTAAGATGATTTTTACCAGAAAAAAATTTCGGAGAAAGATATATTGAGATTTTGATATTCCATAGAATGCGAGTCTCCATATATATTTTCTATTGCAGGGGAGGTAATTTAAAATTTTTAAAGTCTCCGAATTGGTCTTTGTTGTATCTATTTACGTTTATTTTCAAGCTTATGGCGATTAAAAAATTAATTATTATTAGTATATGCTCACATGGATATTGGTACGGATATATCGTGTTCATATAATTGTTACTACATCCATTTCATTCATCATTCAGGTCGGGCTACACAAATCTCGTGAAGAGGCCAGTAGGACCTGTAAACAAACTCTCATACACACACTCTTCACTCATCGTGGCGCTCTCGCATGTCTGAGGCGATATATAAGATCGATGTCATATATAATACTGTATTCGCTGGTATTTTCGGTTGATATGTTTGATTGCTTAGGACGCAATGAATATAGTGTATTTATATTTAATCGAAGTGAGCTCATTGTTGTTTCTGGCGGTATTCAATTTCTGGTAATAGTTTCGCGATTAAAGACGTCGGTTCTCGGTTAGGTGTGGAATGTTCTTATTTGTTAATGTGCCAAGTGCTTAAAGGCGGTTTATCGCACTTTATTAGTCGGCGTTTCAAGAGAATGGGTAATAAATGCAAATCAGTAGGTGCTTAGAAGACTTAAGTACGGCAAGAACCACAACTCACTCTGCTAGGAACGATTACCACTGCCTGTCTGCAGCAGACGACAAATGATTCTGCTCTAGCAGTGAATGTATATACCAGCTTGTAAACGCCATTGGCCAGTCTAGTGTTTATCATTAAAATATGCACATATTGGCTGCTTTCATGGAAAACGAGGCTTAATGCACATCAAATAAGATTAGCCTGTGCACAATGATAAGCATATTCAATGCGAACAAGCTAATCAAGGACGACAACAGCGAACAACTTAAGTGCCTTCAGCGCTTTGATTTATAATATACATTATGTCCTATGTTATATGGCGTATAGCTACTAATATATGTGTGTATAAAATATGTTAACCGTCTTTATTTTTTAAATAAATGAAATCATACTGAAACTCTACGAATTGAGGATTTACATGTTTTTATGAGCTGTCAAAGATTATTACAAACAACAATTATTATCTTTTTTAATGCAGACACTTTAAAAGACTGTGGGTGCGGACCCAGGATCCTGCGATAAATCAAACGGAAAGGTACTTTAGGTACTTAAGCTACGTTGGAGAAACTCGGACATTGTTGACGCCCTGTCTTCAATAAATATGGAATGAGTGATGTATTGGACGTCATCATTGATGACGTTCATTCGAACGAATGATAAAGGGGGCTAAGTTTCATTAAGTTGGTGCATATAGTCGCGATTTGGGAGTCTTGAAAACTGGTCGGTTACTTTTGCTGAAATTTGACATGTATATGGACAAGAATGCGATCTACCTGTTGGCGTAGGCGTTTTACCTGTGAAAAATCTAGTTTTTGATTAAATCACGAAAAAGTTTCGCAAGTTTTACATAACCGGAATTACAAAATGCGGTATGTGGATATACCGAAACCCTACCGAAATCCCCGAAATCAAACTTTGATAAAAACAATGTTTCATTAGTGATTTCAGTGTATTTCGCAACAATCTATATTAAAATACGCAGTTTTTCGATAAATAATCAATATAAATGGGGATTTCGTGGGATCTCGGGGATTCCTGGGGATTTTGGTAATTGCGGGAATGTCGGTATTTGTTCACACACGTCAAAATGGCCGACTTCGACAGAAAGAACGCTTTAAAAGTATTTACAAAATAACATCATCACAAACGATGTAAAGTGAACGCTACTTATCCGTTTTGTAGATAAGTATACGATCAATTGGAAAACACTAACATTTGACATAAAAAAACGCCAGTGGATATGGAAATCTTCATCGTTTGAAATAGCAGACGGCGTCGACCAAAGGCGAAAAGAACGCGAGAAAGTATTAACAAAATAACATAATTAAAAATGATGTCAAGTGAACGCTAATTCGCTGTTTTGTAGACAAGTATACGATCTATTGAAAAACCATAACATTTGACATAAAACACCCGTGGATATGCAAATCTTCTGCGTACCAAAGAGCAGACATCATGCGGCGTCTAATCTGAGTCTACGCTGTTTGCCAAGGCCGATAGTATAATGAATGAAAATGCACAAACTCAGCAACTGGCAAGCATATATGCATTAGTAGATTGTTTCGTGATTATTTAGAAACGACTACATAATTCTTTTGGTTCAGCCAGTGCAACTTAACAGAAATAAGTATAATAGTTTCTACACCTGACAACAATGTGCCAACTTTATACAAGGTAAGTTGTTTACATTATTTAAAATATTTCAAGCTTACAGTATACAACAATAAACAGCTGGTACAATGTAATGTCATCGTTTTAATTTTAATAAGCCCGTGGTTAATTACCCTTTTTAATCTTATGGTTCAATGCATCTCTAACACCTTCAATTGACATTCTCGGCTCGGGTACTACTTACCGGTACATGTACCCCGGGTACTCTTAACTTTACTTACATGTAGCCCGGGTACGGTAAAGAAACTTAAACATACCCGCAAATATTAGATTGTATCCGAGTTGTATATCTGCCAAAAATCCGATGTCGAAAAGACGTTAAACATGCTAGCGATTAAAGTAAAACAATATTGTTTACCTTAAAGAAACTTCTCTTTAAAAAAAATCTGCATCAACATGCTTTTTAGTATGAGTGTTGAGAGGACGCCGTAGGAATAATCAAGTAATCAAGAATACGTCTCTGTTTCTGCTTTTATTTCCTTCATGTATAATGACGATAAGGATTGACGACTAACATTGACGGCAATGATAACAAGCATTGAAAACTAACACTAACGACAAGGATTGGCGACTAGATGTAACATTGACGATTCTCTACAATAAATGAAATTAACAATAAAGAATGAATAATACGATTATAGTACAACAGATCTGCTTTTCGAAGTATAATATGATAGCATACACTCATTAGAATAAAAGGTTTCATAAATAACAATTTGAAACATTTTCAATAAATATCGAAATATCTTATACAATATTTATTACACAGCATGAATTATTTGTTAAAACATAATATAAATACCAAATATGGTGTTCCCCATTTAACGGACCTCGCAAACCAAAAAATGTTTCTTTAAAAAAATCTATGACGGTAAAAAGTGAACGTGCGACATCGCGGAAAATATACTTGACAACGTCATACAATGACGCGACTTTAAACAATTTAAGATTTTAAATTGAATCACATTAATGATTGTAAAAATGAGTTTTGATAATACATTGTATAAATGCCATTTAACAGAAAATTGACATAAATGTAAACATAATTAATTTTTACAAAATAGCCGACAACAACCGATTTAGTGTTAAAATTCCCGGGTATGTTTTAGTATATTTACCGTACCCAGGGTACGAGCCTTACTAACTGTATTATTATTATATCTCACCGACTACCTTTACCTTGTTGTGTTTCAACCTGAAATTTATGTAAAATCCGGCTTTCTTTACTTTTATTTTTCATTCATTTGATTACGCAATTGTTGACGTATCTCGTGGAAAATTATTTGAATCTTTGGATTTTAGTGACGACAAGCTGGAAGTGTCAATTTATTTTTTACAATGAATCTAAGATGTATTTAATTTTTGTGTGTTTGTCATGCATAGTTCAGTGTTTTCCAGAAAAATTTGAGTAGCCAGATTTATTGCCGGCAACTATGCAGTAAAACCAAAGCATTTGTGACATTTACTTGATATATTTGGGAAAAGTAGCCAGCATCAAGAGTTAATGTAACCGGCAAGATCGCTAGCAGCCGGTATTTAAAAAGAACACTGATAATAGTAAACTAAATCTCTACGACGGGATTACAGCTTTGTAAAATTGTTTTTTGGGTGATAATGGTTAGTAATTCATACTAATGTTATTAAACAATATCGGCTTTAAATTTAATTTTGAGAATGGGATGGAAGAACAGAAAATGAAGAGCATACAGGGATGGAAATAAGTGGTTTACCGTGAACCCGGGGCAAGTAGATTTTGGCCTGGGCAACTCAATTTCAAAAGTTGGTAAACTTCTTTTTTTTAAAGCTTAAAACAATTCACTGCAATAAAAATTGAAAAACAATTGATCACCATGGATCAATACTAGTTAAATAACATTCATTATTTAGGAATAGGACATGATTCAATTCAGGCTCATAATAAAACATCATGCATTGAACATGTGTTGTCAGCAAATGTATTTAATTATCTATTATTTTATTAAAAGAATGTATAATATTAACATGTTCATATTTCTGGGCTCGTTATTCTTTATCTGGGCAACCAAAATACTAAAGATGGTTGCCCACAATAGTAAACAGTTAGTTTCAGTCCCTGGCATATCATTGTATTCTATTGTTATAAGCATTGCATTAAAGTTGTGATTGAGGTTAGCCTGTTGTTTATGGTATATTTACATTTTAGCTTGACTGTTATATATGAAATATATATAGTCGAGCTATCCTACTCAACCCGGCGTCGGCGTGCGCATTGGAATGTTTGCGTACCACCTCAAATATATTTCCTATGTCCATTGACATATTGCTTTTATATTTTGCATACTTCATTACCGACATAACCCCAATCTATAAACAAGAGCAGACAACTCATTTACTGTATCAAGCATTTTAACAGAATTAGGCCCTTTTTCACTTAGAATAATATGCATATTATTGATAAATCTATGTTAAAGTTTGCATATGACCTCAAATATTTTTTATGTCCCTTGACATATTGCGTTCATACACCATGTATTTTGCTTATTAACCAACATGACCCCAATGTATAAACAAGAGCAGATAACTGTATCAAGCATTTTGTAACAATTATGGCCTTTTTTTCACTTAGAATAAGCATATAATTGATAAATCTATTATTAAGTTTGCGTACCACCTTTAAATTGCCATAACTTGTTTATTATGCTCCCCCCCAAATTTTTTAGGGGGAGCATATAGTCGCCGCTTCGTCTGTCCGTCGGTGCACAAATTTGTTTCGTACCCAATTTTTTTTGTACCCAAATTTATATATGTACCCTTTTTTTTTCGTACCCAAATAGTTTTTTGTACCCTAATTTTTTCGTTCCCTATAGGTTTTCATAACCAAATTTTTTTTCGTACCCAATTTTTTTTTTACACAAATTTGTTCGAACCCAAATTTCTTTGAACCCATTTGTTCGTACTCAAATTTTTTTCGTACCCATATTCGTTTTGTTCCCATTTTTTTTGTACCCAAATTTTTATTTGAACCTTTTTTTTCGTACCCAAATAGTTTTTCGTACCCTAATTTTTTTTCATAACCAATTTTTTTTTCGTACCCACATTTTTTTGTATCCAATTTTTTCGTACACAAATTTGTTCGTACCCAAATTTCTTCGTACCCATTTGTTCGTACTCATTTTTTTTTTCGTACACAAATTTTTTCGTACCTTATTTTTTATTTGTACCCATTTTTTTCGTACCAAAATAGTTTTTTCGTTCCCTTATTTTGTTTGTACCCTTTTTATAGTACTCAAATTTGTTTTCGTACCCAAATTTATTTTTTTTTCCTACCCACATATTTTTTCGTACCATTTTTTTTTAGAAATAATCGATTTTTAATTTGATTTCATCTCTCCACTCATTCCATCACGCGAAACCCTTAAGGTGTCGCAACTCTAGTATGGAATGAGTGATGTATTGGACGTCATCATTGATGACGTTCATTCGAACGAATGATAAAGGGGGCTAAGTTTCATTAAGTTGGTGCATATAGTCGCGATTTGGGAGTCTTGAAAACTGGTCGGTTACTTTTGCTGAAATTTGACATGTATATGGACAAGAATGCGATCTACCTGTTGGCGTAGGCGTTTTACCTGTGAAAAATCTAGTTTTTGATTAAATCACGAAAAAGTTTCGCAAGTTTTACATAACCGGAATTATAAAATGCGGTATGTGGATATACCGAAACCCTACCGAAATCCCCGAAATCAAACTTTGATAAAAACAATGTTTCATTAGTGATTTCAGTGTATTAAGCAACAATCTATATTAAAATACGCAGTTTGTCGATAAATAATCAATATTAATGGGGATTTCGTGGGATCTCGGGGATTCCTGGGGATTTTGGTAATTGCGGGAATGTCGGTATTTGTTCACACACGTCAAAATGGCCGACTTCGACAGAAAGAACGCTTTAAAAGTATTTACAAAATAACATCATCACAAACGATGTAAAGTGAACGCTACTTATCTGTTTTGTAGATAAGTATACGATCCATTGGAAAACACCAACATTTGACATAAAAAAACGCCAGTGGATATGGAAATCTTCATCGTTTGAAATAGCAGACGGCGTCGACCAAAGGCGAAAAGAACGTGAGAAAGTATTAACAAAATAACATAATTAAAAATGATGTCAAGTGAACGCTAATTCGCTGTTTTGTAGATAAGTATACGATCTATTGAAAACCATAACATTTGACATAAAACACCCGTGGATATGCAAATCTTCTGCGTACCAAATAGCAGACATCATGCGGCGTCTAATCTGAGTCTACGCTGTTTGCCAAGGCCGATAGTATAATGAATGGAAATGCACAAACTCAGCAACTGGCAAGCATATATGCATTAGTAGATTGTTTCGTGATTATTTAGAAACGACTACATAATTCGTTTGGTTCAGCCAGTGCAACTTAACAGAAATAAGTATAATAGTTTCTACACCTGACAACAATGTGCCAACTTTATACAAGGTAAGTTGTTTACATTATTTAAAATATTTCAAGCTTACAGTATACAACAATAAACAGCTGGCACAATGTAATGTCATCGTTTTAATTTTAATAAGCCCGTGGTTAATTACCCTTTTTAATCTTATGGTTCAATGCATCTCTAACACCTTCAATTGACATTCTCGGCTCGGGTACTACTTACCGGTACATGTACCCCGGGTACTCTTAACTTTACTTACATGTAGCCCGGGTACGGTAAAGAAACTTAAACATACCCGCAAATATTAGATTGTATCCGAATTGTATATCTGCCAAAAATCCGATGTCGTTTAACATGCTAGCGATTAAAGTAAAACAATAGTGTTTACCTTAAAGAAACTTCTCTTTAAAAAAAATCTGCATCAACATGCTTTTTAGTATGAGTGTTGAGAGGACGCCGTAGGAATAATCAAGTAATCAAGAATACGTCTCTGTTTCTGCTTTTATTTCCTTCATGTATAATTACGATAAGGATTGACGACTAACATTGACGGCAATGATAACAAGCATTGAAAACTAACACTAACGACAAGGATTGGCGACTAGATGTAACATTGACGATTCTCTACAATAAATGAAATTAACAATAAAGAATGAATAATACGATTATAGTACAACAGATCTGCTATTCGAAGTATAATATGATAGCATACACTCATTAGAATAAAAGGTTTCATAAATAACAATTTGAAACATTTTCAATAAATATCGAAATATCTTATACAATATTTATTACACAGCATGAATTATTTGTTAAAACATAATATAAATACCAAATATGGTGTTCCCCATTTAACGGACCTCGCAAACCAAAAAATGTTTCTTTAAAAAAATCTATGACGGTAAAAAGTGAACTTGCGACATCGCGGAAAATATACTTGACAACGTCATACAATGACGCGACTTTAAACAATTTAAGATTTTAAATTGAATCACATTAATGATTGTAAAAATGAGTTTTGATAATACATTGTATAAATGCCATTTAACAGAAAATTGACATAAATGTAAACATAATTAATTTTTACAAAATAGCCGACAACAACCGATTTAGTGTTAAAATTCCCGGGTATGTTTTAGTATATTTACCGTACCCAGGGTACGAGCCTTACTAACTGTATTATTATTATATCTCACCGACTACCTTTACCTTGTTGTGTTTCAACCTGAAATTTATGTAAAATCCGGCTTTCTTTACTTTTATTTTTCATTCATTTGATTACGCAATTGTTGACGTATCTCGTGGAAAATTATTTGAATCTTTGGATTTTAGTGACGACAAGCTGGAAGTGTCAATTTATTTTTTACAATGAATCTAAGATGTATTTAATTTTTGTGTGTTTGTCATGCATAGTTCAGTGTTTTCCAGAAAAATTTGAGTAGCCAGTTATATGGCCGGCAACTATGCAGTAAAACCAAAGCATTTGTGACATTTACTTGATATATTTGGGAAAAGTAGCCGGCATCAAGAGTTAATGTAACCGGCAAGATCGCTAGCAGCCGGTATTTAAAGAGAACACTGATAATAGTAAACTAAATCTCTACGACGGGATTACAGCTTTGTAAAATTGTTTTTTGGGTGATAATGGTTAGTAATTCATACTAATGTTATTAAAAAATATCGGCTTTAAATTTAATTTTGAGAATGGGATGGAAGAACAGAAAATGAAGAGCATACATGGATGGAAATAAGTGGTTTACCGTGAACCCGGGGCAAGTAGATTTTGGCCTGGGCAACTCAATTTCAAAAGTTGGTAAACTTCTTTTTTTTAAAGCTTAAAACAATTCACTGCAATAAAAATTGAAAAACAATTGATCACCATGGATCAATACTAGTTAAATAACATTCATTATTTAGGAATAGGACATGATTCAATTCAGGCTCATAATAAAACATCATGCATTGAACATGTGTTGTCAGCAAATGTATTTAATTATCTATTATTTTATTAAAAGAATGTATAATATTCACATGTTCATATTTCTGGGCTCGTTATTCTTTATCTGGGCAACCAAAATACTAAAGATGGTTGCCCACAATAGTAAACAGTTAGTTTCAATCCCTGGCATATCATTGTATCTCTATTGTTATAAGCATTGCATTAAAGTTGTGATTGAGGTTAGCCTGTTGTTTATGGTATATTTACATTTTAGCTTGACTGTAATATATGAAATATATATAGTCGAGCTATCCTACTCAACCCGGCGTCGGCGTGCGCATTGGAATGTTTGCGTACCACCTCAAATATATTTCCTATGTCCATTGACATATTGCTTTTATATTTTGCATACTTCATTACCGACATAACCCCAATCTATAAACAAGAGCAGACAACTCATTTACTGTATCAAGCATTTTAACAGAATTAGGCCCTTTTTCACTTAGAATAATATGCATATTATTGATAAATCTATGTTAAAGTTTGCATTTGACCTCTCATATTTTTTATGTCACTTGACATATTGCGTTCATACACCATGTATTTTGCTTATTAACCAACATGACCCCAATGTATAAACAAGAGCAGATAACTGTATCAAGCATATTGTAACAATTATGGCCTTTTTTTCACTTAGAATAAGCATTTAATTGATAAATCTATTATTAAGTTTGCGTACCACCTTTAAATTGCCATAACTTGTTTATTATGCTCCCCCCCAAATTTTTTAGGGGGAGCATATAGTCGCCGCTTCGTCTGTCCGTCGGTGCACAAATTTGTTTCGTACCCAATTTTTTTTGTACCCAAATTTATATATGTACCCTTCTTTTTTCGTACCCAAATAGTTTTTTGTACCCTAATTTTTTCGTTCCCTATAGGTTTTCATAACCAAATTTTTTTTCGTACCCAATTTTTTTTTTACACAAATTTGTTCGAACCCAAATTTCTTTAAACCCATTTGTTCGTACTCAAATTTTTTTCGTACCCAAATTCGTTTTGTTCCCAATTTTTTTTGTACCCAAATTTTTATTTGAACCTTTTTTTTCGTACCCAAATAGTTTTTCGTACCCTAATTTTTTTTCATAACCAATTTTTTTTTCGTACCCACATTTTTTTGTACCCAATTTTTTCGTACACAAATTTGCTTGTACCCAAATTTCTTCGTACCCATTTGTTCGTACTCATTTTTTTTTCGTACACAAATTTTTTCGTACCTTATTTTTTATTTGTACCCATTTTTTTCGTACCAAAATAGTTTTTTGGTTCCCTTATTTTGTTTGTACCCTTTTTATCGTACTCAAATTTGTTTTCGTACCCAAATTTGTTTTTTTTTTCCTACCCACATATTTTTTTGTACCATTTTTTTTTAGAAATAATCGATTTTCAATTTGATTTCATCTCTCCACTCATTCCATCACGCGAAACCCTTAAGGTGTCGCAACTCTAGTATGGAATGAGTGATGTATTGGACGTCATCATTGATGACGTTCAATCGAACGAATGATAAAGGGGGCTAAGTTTCGTTAAGCTGGTGCATATAGTCGCGATTTGGGAGTCTTGAAAACTGGCCCAACACGTTTGCTGAAATTTGACATGTATATGGACCAGAATGCGATCTACCTGTTGGCGTAGGCGTTATACCTGGGAAAAATCTAGTTTTTGATGAAATCACGAAAAAATTTCGCAAGTTTTACATAACCGGAATTAAAAAAAGCGTTATGTGGATATACCGATACCCTACCGAAATATCCGAAATCAAACTTTCATAAAAACAATGTTTCATTAGTTATTTCAGTGTATTTCGCAACAATCTATATTAAAATACGCAGTTTTTCGATAAATAATCAATAATAATGGGAATTTCGTGGGATCTCGGGGATTCCTGGGGATTTTGGTAATTACACGAATTTCGGTATTTCTTCACACCCGTCAAAATGGTCGACTTCGTCAGAATGAACGCTTAGAAAGTATTTACAAAAAAACATCATCTCAAACGATGTAAAGTGAACGCTACTTATCTGTTTTGTAGATAAGTATACGATCCATTGGAAAACACTAACATTTGACATAAAAAAACGCCAGTGGATATGGAAATCTTCATCGTTTTAAATAGCAGACGGCGTCGACCAAAGGCGAAAAGAACGCGAGAAAGTATTAACAAAATAACATAATTAAAAATGATGTCAAGTGAACGCTAATTCGCTGTTTTGTAGATAAGTATACGATCTATTGAAAAACCATAACATTTGACATAAAACACCCGTGGATATGCAAATCTTCTGCGTACCAAAGAGCAGACATCATGCGGCGTCTAATCTGAGTCTACGCTGTTTGCCAAGGCCGATAGTATAATGAATGGAAATGCACAAACTCAGCAACTGGCAAGCATATATGCATTAGTAGATTGTTTCGTGATTATTTAGAAACGACTACATAATTCTTTTGGTTCAGCCAGTGCAACTTAACAGAAATAAGTATAATAGTTTCTACACCTGACAACAATGTGCCAACTTTATACAAGGTAAGTTGTTTACATTATTTAAAATATTTCAAGCTTACAGTATACAACAATAAACAGCTGGTACAATGTAATGTCATCGTTTTAATTTTAATAAGCCCGTGGTTAATTACCCTTTTTAATCTTATGGTTCAATGCATCTCTAACACCTTCAATTGACATTCTCGGCTCGGGTACTACTTACCGGTACATGTACCCCGGGTACTCTTAACTTTACTTACATGTAGCCCGGGTACGGTAAAGAAACTTAAACATACCCGCAAATATTAGATTGTATCCGAGTTGTATATCTGCCAAAAATCCGATGTCGTTAAACATGCTAACGATTAAAGTAAAACAATATTGTTTACCTTAAAGAAACTTCTCTTTAAAAAAAATCTGCATCAACATGCTTTTTAGTATGAGTGTTGAGAGGACGCCGTAGGAATAATCAAGTAATCAAGAATACGTCTCTGTTTCTGCTTTTATTTCCTTCATGTATAATGACGATAAGGATTGACGACTAACATTGACGGCAATGATAACAAGCATTGAAAACTAACACTAACGACAAGGATTGGCGACTAGATGTAACATTGACGATTCTCTACAATAAATGAAATTAACAATAAAGAATGAATAATACGATTATAGTACAACAGATCTGCTATTCGAAGTATAATATGATAGCATACACTCATTAGAATAAAAGGTTTCATAAATAACAATTTGAAACATTTTCAATAAATATCGAAATATTTTATACAATATTTATTACACAGCATGAATTATTTGTTAAAACATAATATAAATACCAAATATGGTGTTCCCCATTTAACGGACCTCGCAAACCAAAAAATGTTTCTTTAAAAAAATCTATGACGGTAAAAAGTGAACGTGCAACATCGCGGAAAATATACTTGACAACGTCATACAATGACGCGACTTTAAACAATTTAAGATTTTAAATTGAATCACATTAATGATTGTAAAAATGAGTTTTGATAATACATTGTATAAATGCCATTTAACAGAAAATTGACATAAATGTAAACATAATTAATTTTTACAAAATAGCCGACAACAACCGATTTAGTGTTAAAATTCCCGGGTATGTTTTAGTATATTTACCGTACCCAGGGTACGAGCCTTACTAACTGTATTATTATTATATCTAACCGACTACCTTAACCTTGTTGTGTTTCAACCTGAAATTTATGTAAAATCCGGCTTTCTTTACTTTTATTTTTCATTCATTTGATTACGCAATTGTTGACGTATCTCGTGGAAAATTATTTGAATCTTTGGATTTTAGTGACGACAAGCTGGAAGTGTCAATTTATTTTTTACAATGAATCTAAGATGTATTTAATTTTTGTGTGTTTGTCATGCATAGTTCAGTGTTTTCCAGAAAAATTTGAGTAGCCAGTTATATGGCCGGCAACTATGCAGTAAAACCAAAGCATTTGTGACATTTACTTGATATATTTGGGAAAAGTAGCCGGCATCAAGAGTTAATGTAACCGGCAAGATCGCTAGCAGCCGGTATTTAAAGAGAACACTGATAATAGTAAACTAAATTTATCCCATTTTCACAGCGACATTGACGGTATAACACGTTGTGGGATATACTTGCTTGTATTCAACACTGTGGAATATACCTGTCGCGTGCACGGACTACTTTTTAAATGACGTCATGCGATATGCGCTAAAATTAGGTCTATATTGTTTGGTTCATTGATCGAATTTTAAGGTCACCCATTAGAAGAAAATGTGCACATTTTGCAGAAAAACATATATCTGACATATTCACCAAAAGAAATGTTGAAATAAAATATGAAATTACACGATTTTTGTTTTGTTATTTTTTTATTTATAACAAAGTCGACAAAACTTAAGCTTCAAAATTATACGACCTTCAACCTTTAAAACTAGTCATATGACATAATTTTTCGCCATCCGTATAATGAATCAGCTGATTAATGGCGTCATAAAATGGCATACTTGTTGCGTCATTTTCCTCATTTTTTTGACGATTTATTATAAACGCGACTTATTTCACATTTTTTCTACATGTACTGTATGTCGACATATCTGAATTGTCAATTGATCACATTTTCCTTATTTCGTGTAATGTGCATTGCTTATAACCAAAGCATATACTTTTGACATTTAACTTAAATATTAAGAATGTACAACAAGCCATACACATATCGCACAGTTCATGAATAATCTGCTATGTTTGCTGTCCTATTTAATTCACGTTAGGCATAGAGCTGTGTAAAGTATAAGATGGTAAAAATAGCACCACACTGGAATTGGGAACGTCCCATTTTGTACACGGGTATTTTCTACTTATTTATCTGTTGTGTACTGGAATGTTTTCCATTCTTTGTGTATTTATATATTAAATTATTTTCTCGTACAATAAGGGCATTTACCATAGATAAATAAAACATTGTGCAAGTTTAAACATAATTATGTTTGTATGCAGAAATCTGCAAATGCAACCGAGTTTACCAACGGCTATTATTAGATAAACTGCTCCGGTTCATTTGAACAGCAGTAATGTAGAGTACATGACGTAGCGTGTGACGAAGAAGAAAGTTTATCGCGTTCATAAACTCATTTGAATAAAGTGATAGAATGGCATAAGGGTCTTTATTTAACTATGCTAAAATAATTATTAAAGACCCTAGATGCAAAATCGTCAATTATTGAGTTAAATGGATTATTAGATGGATTTTAAAGGATAATTAAAGGTAAGATACTAGTTCTTACGTGTTTTGATTTTTGTTTGTACTTTTGTCGTTCCCTGTTCTCGGGGAAATGATTTTAACATGGGCGCCATTGATGCATCGGATCACACACGGCATACCCATAACATTTTATAAAAAACACGTTCTGCGCGTCCTTAAATTCGTCCGAAGTCGGAAAACGTATTGCCCTGTATATTTTGTCAAATAAAGTGTCAGTCGCTGCAATTGTCTGTTTACTCGTCAAAATTGTCAAGGTCTTCGATAGCTAAAGAAACTTCAGCGTACAGTTTATTTAGTATTGAAAGACCTGTACAAAGTCGCGCCAGTCAAAAATCATAAAAAGCGACATAAAGTTATGGTAGCCAGAACTAGGTCGTCGATGGTGTACATGTATGTTGACATCGACAGCATTTTGTCAGGAGCAATCGCCGCCATATTGGATTTGATCATTTTCTTTCGAAAATAAAATGAATTATAGTAAAGTAAAATCTTCTTTTCGCGGTCGTAATGTGTTAAAATTCGCATACTGCGTAAAATTGAATGTAGGCATATGGTGATATTTTTTACTTGTTTTACAGTTTGTGTGTGAATTTTTTAAAGACTATTTTGCGTACCAGAACAAATACATGTATATCACTACGCATGGTTACATTTGTTAGATTTTAAGCGCTTTTATGACTGAATTAAAATTATTGTTAAGGTTATTAGATCTATTTATGTTAAATGTCACGTTGAAAAAATCAAATGGGATAAATAGAATACTAGGATTAGCGTTGAATACAGAGAAGTTTATGTTGCTCGGCTCGAACACCGAAAGCGCTCGCCAAGGCTCGCGCTTCCGGCGTTCTAAGCCTCGCAACATAAACTTCTCTGTATTCAACGCTAACCTAGTATTCTCTATCTCTACGACGGGATTACAGCTTTGTAAAATTGTTTTTTGGGTGATAATGGTTAGTAATTCATACTAATGTTATTAAAAAATATCGGCTTTAAATTTAATTTTGAGAATGGGATGGAAAAACAGAAAATGAAGAGCATACATGGATGGAAATAAGTGGTTTACCGTGAACCCGGGGCAAGTAGATTTTGGCCTGGGCAACTCAATTTCAAAAGTTGGTAAACTTCTTTTTTTTAAAGCTTAAAACAATTCACTGCAATAAAAATTGAAAAACAATTGATCACCATGGATCAATACTAGTTAAATAACATTCATTATTTAGGAATAGGACATGATTCAATTCAGGCTCATAATAAAACATCATGCATTGAACATGTGTTGTCAGCAAATGTATTTAATTATCTATTATTTTATTAAAAGAATGTATAATATTAACATGTTCATATTTCTGGGCTCGTTATTCTTTATCTGGGCAACCAAAATACTAAAGATGGTTGCCCACAATAGTAAACAGTTAGTTTCAATCCCTGGCATATCATTGTATTCTATTGTTATAAGCATTGCATTAAAGTTGTGATTGAGGTTAGCCTGTTGTTTATGGTATATTTACATTTTAGCTTGACTGTTATATATGAAATATATATAGTCGAGCTATCCTACTCAACCTGGCGTCGGCGTGCGCATTGGAATGTTTGCGTACCACCTCAAATATATTTCCTATGTCCATTGACATATTGCTTTTATATTTTGCATACTTCATTACCGACATAACCCCAATCTATAAACAAGAGCAGACAACTCATTTACTGTATCAAGCATTTTAACAGAATTAGGCCCTTTTTCACTTAGAATAATATGCATATTATTGATAAATCTATGTTAAAGTTTGCATATGACCTCAAATATTTTTTATGTCCCTTGACATATTGCGTTCATACACCATGTATTTTGCTTATTAACCAACATGACCCCAATGTATAAACAAGAGCAGATAACTGTATCAAGCATTTTGTAACAATTATGGCCTTTTTTTCACTTAGAATAAGCATATAATTGATAAATCTATTATTAAGTTTGCGTACCACCTTTAAATTGCCATAACTTGTTTATTATGCTCCCCCCCAAATTTTTTAGGGGGAGCATATAGTCGCCGCTTCGTCTGTCCGTCGGTGCACAAATTTGTTTCGTACCCAATTTTTTTTGTACCCAAATTTATATATGTACCTTTTTTTTTCGTACCCAAATAGTTTTTTGTACCCTAATTTTTTCGTTCCCTATAGGTTTTCATAACCAAATTTTTTTTCGTACCCAATTTTTTTTTTACACAAATTTGTTCGAACCCAAATTTCTTTGAACCCATTTGTTCGTACTCAAATTTTTTTCGTACCCAAATTCGTTTTGTTCCCAATTTTTTTTGTACCCACATTTTTATTTGAACCTTTTTTTTCGTACCCAAATAGTTTTTCGTACCCTAATTTTTTTTCATAGCCAATTTTTTTTTCGTACCCACATTTTTTTGTATCCAATTTTTTCGTACACAAATTTGTTCGTACCCAAATTTCTTCGTACCCATTTGTTCGTACTCATTTTTTTTTCGTACACAAATTTTTTCGTACCTTATTTTTTATTTGTACCCATTTTTTTCGTACCAAAATAGTTTTTTTCGTTCCCTTATTTTGTTTGTACCCTTTTTATCGTACTCAAATTTGTTTTCGTACCCAAATTTGTTTTTTTTTCCTACCCACATATTTTTTCGTACCATTTTTTTTTAGAAATAATCGATTTTCAATTTGATTTCATCTCTCCACTCATTCCATCACGCGAAACCCTTAAGGTGTCGCAACTCTAGTATGGAATGAGTGATGTATTGGACGTCATCATTGATGACGTTCAATCGAACGAATGATAAAGGGGGCTAAGTTTCATTAAGTTGGTGCATATAGTCGCGATTTGGGAGTCTTGAAAACTGGTCGGTTACTTTTGCTGAAATTTGACATGTATATGGACAAGAATGCGATCTACCTGTTGGCGTAGGCGTTTTACCTGTGAAAAATCTAGTTTTTGATTAAATCACGAAAAAGTTTCGCAAGTTTTACATAACCGGAATTACAAAATGCGGTATGTGGATATACCGAAACCCTACCGAAATCCCCGAAATCAAACTTTGATAAAAACAATGTTTCATTAGTGATTTCAGTGTATTTCGCAACAATCTATATTAAAATATGCAGTTTTTTCGATAAATAATCAATATTAATGGGGATTTCGTGGGATCTCGGGGATTCCTGGGGATTTTGGTAATTGCGGGAACGTCGGTATTTTTTCACACCCGTCAAAATGGCCGACTTCGACAGAAAGAACGCTTTAAAAGTATTTACAAAATAACATCATCACAAACGATGTAAAGTGAACGCTACTTATCCGTTTTGTAGATAAGTATACGATCAATTGGAAAACACTAACATTTGACATAAAAAAACGCCAGTGGATATGGAAATTTTCAGCATTCGAAATAGCAGACGGCGTCGACCAAAGGCTGCCAATACAGGTTCGAAAAGAACGCGAGAAAGTATTAACAAAATAACATAATTAAAAATGATGTAAAGTGAACGCTAATTCGCTGTTTTGTAGATAAGTATACGATCTATTGAAAACCATAACATTTGACATAAAAACACCAGTGGATATGGAAATCTGCGTAACGAAATAGCAGACACACAACTGTATCACTTGCATTTTATAAGAATTATGACACTTTTTCCATGTAGAATATGCATATTATTGATAACTCTACAATGTTCGAAATTCGCACTAGCCCGGGGCTAGTTGATCTTGTTTCGGGCTACTGAATTTCAATGGGTACTAGCCCGATTGGGCTATTGATTTTTCGAACTTTTGAAATTAAAAATGCTCAAAAATATTATTTTCATCCATCGTTTGAACCATACCTTAGAGGGTTTATTTAGCTTCGTATCGTGTTTCCTCACCCTTCCGATTATGTTGACATGACGAGAGTTTGAATGAAAATTTTTTTTTGATTCCGTGCAAATAAAATGCCGATCTACCCAGGTTGTTCAATTTGCTGTACTTTCAGAAAACCATACAAGTCTACAAATGTTTTAAATGTCCGCCATCTTGGATTTGTAATGATCTATTGACGAATAAACGCATTGCAATATCATATTTTAATAGAATATGTCAACCAAATTATATATTGATAGCATAGTTGCTTGGTTACTTTTTACTGGTTTTCAGTTTTGGCAGTCAAACGTTATGCATATTTTATTTCACGTGCAAAGACTTACATTGATTGTTTTTGGACAGTTGTTTCCGGATACGGTATTATCTGTCGATTTTAATTTATTTTCGACATTCTTGATAAAAAAATATCTAGAATGATGAATACACATGCGATGTTACGGATGGTCTGGTTGATAATTTTTCACATTGTACTCACCAGAATTGGACCTAGAAAGACTATAAAAAAAAAAGTAAGCTAGGGGGAGGAGACACTGCCCTCTATTCGCTTTATCATACGGCCTCAGACTTTCGGCTAAATGTTTCGGATTTCAAATTTGGGACAATTGACATCTAAAATTATTTACAGACTGGATATAAACCTTTGCATCTTGACTGCATGTAAGGTATTGATTGACGAATATCGTCATACATAAATATTATAATCGTATTGTGTCATTGAAATATTATAATAACATTTCCAGTTAATTGGGATCAACTGTTAGTTGCAATCCTCATCAATTACACCCTACCTGCAATAAAATCTACCCAGAACCGCAAAAATATAAACTTATTTTAAAAACTTGTGATAAACAGTTCGGGCTAGTAAGCTTTGGTTCGGGCTAGTGAAAAATTCCATCTGGTAGCCCGAACGGGCTAGTGGTTTCAAAAGTGAAATTCGCACACTGACTCTTTGTTAAAGTGTGCGTACCACCCCAAATATTTCCTATATCCCTTGATATATTGCTTTCATATCTTGAATAATGTTAACGTGCATATTTTGTATTAACGTCTTGTTATTGTAGTGTACATATTTTTCGGATTTCGGACAGCCCATTCATTGAGTATTATTGTTGTGGTTTTGTAAGTACTCTTCATGTAAAATACTGCTGTTTAGATGTTCATTTTTAGTCGTATATATATCAGGATTCAATACCTATACCTTAGTGAAAATGGCATCGGAAGAACATTTGTTCATTGTACTAGATAAAAGTAAACATTATATCTATCCATCTTATTGTTTATTGCAGTTTCAGTAATATTCTGTCTAAAAATGATTTCAACATGATATAATTATAAATCATGGCTAGGAAATGTGTATATATGAAGCAAAAATTAAAAATAGATGGTTCATTTTTTCCCCATTTACATGTATGTATATTTATCTATGTATACATCTTTTGTTGTAAATAGTTATGCGACATGTCGGGAAACGCCCAGGACAAATATATCGACGTAGTGATTTTTTCACTTATGTGGGTGTATGTTGGCTCCACTTCACACGATACAGTCATTGTAGTTTAATTGAAAAATGCATCTTACAATGTGAGATGAGTTCTGGGTTCAAGCCCCAGCAGTGGCCTATCAAGTGTGAAATACGGAGCCTTTATGATAAAATATACACAGTTATCTTTTTAAACAATACAATTAAATATAAGGAATAATGTTAAAGGGGAATTGCTGCTTAGCTATTTTTGGCATTGAATAACAGGGTTTATATACACCCCAAGGATAAATGCTTCTAAATTTGTAAAAAAAAACAAACAAGTCGAAGTGTGCAGAATATTAAACATTTGCAACTTTCTGATGTCTAAAAGTCATCAAATGCCACTTAAAGTTTACTTTTTTTTTGTACAAAATAACCCATTTTGTGCTGTCCATTATCGGTTAATGTTTTACGCTGTCAGGTCCAGAAGCGCTCATTCTGTAGCATGTTTGGACCATAATCTATAATGCGACCAAGTTTCAGCAGATTCGGTCCAGTGGTTCTGATTTTATACGCTGTGCCTAGCTTTTATTGAGTATAAGTACTATAACTCACTGATTTATGCACATGAGCTCGGCTGTTTTCGAACAAAACCTGAGGTTTTGTCATAGCAAGCTCATTGTGTCATGAAGTGTCTTTTCGCCATCCGGCGTCCGCCATGCTAAAACCTTAACATGAACCCATTGTACCCACACATTTTTTTCGTACCTATTTTTTTCGTACCCAAATATTTTTCGTAATCAAATGTTTTTCGTACCCAAATTTTTTGTGTACCCAAATTTTTTTTGTACCCATTTTTTTCCTACCAAATTTTGTTTGTACCCAATTTTTTTTTTCGTACCCATTTTTTTCGTACCCAAATTTTTTCGTATCCAATTTTTTTTTTCGTACCCATTTATTTCGTACCCAAATTTTTTTCGTACCCAATTTTTGTTCGTACCCACATGTTTTCGTACCCAAATTTTTTTTCGTACCCTTTTTTTTTTGTACCCAAACTTTTTCGTACCCACTCTTTTTCGTACCCACTCTTTTTTTTACCCAAAATTTTTCGTACCCAATTTTTTTTCGTACCCAAATTTTTTTCGTTCCCATTTTTTTTACTACCCAAATTTTTCGTACCCAAATTTTTTCATACCCAATTATTTTTTGGTTCCCATTTTTTTCGTACCCAATTTTTTTTCGTATCCAAATGTTTTCGTACCCACATTTTTATATTCTTACCCTTTTATTTTTTTCGTAGCTACCCAAATGTTTTTCGTACCCAATTTTTTGGTCGAAATAATCGGTTTTCAATTTGATTTGATCTCCCCACTCATTCCATCCCGCGAAACCCTTAAGGTGTCGCAACTCTGGTATGGAATGAGTGATGTATTGGACGTCATCATTGATGACGTTCAATCGAACGAATGATAAAGGGGGCTAAGTTTCGTTAAGCTGAGGCAAATCACTGCGATTTGAGTTTCTTGAAAACTGGCCGAACACGTTTGCTAAAATTTGACATGTATATGGACAAGAATGCGATCTACCTGTTGGCGTAGGCGTTATACCTGGGAAAAATCTAGTTTTCGAGTATTTTGTGTTTAAATACTTTTATGGGAAAGGGCACGCGCACAGATAAACATTGTGACGTCACTTCACAAACAGCGTTAGACATCCGCCATCTTGTAACGCGACAAAGAAACTCAGTGTTATTAGTTCAATAAACACAGAAAATATGATTGTGTTTAATTATCATTAATACAAATGTCTATATTTTGTGCAGCGGATGTTTATTCAGACGGATACGACAGAATTACGTAAGTATCATTGTGTACTTTACAGTAGATTTTACTACGGAAGAAATTTATTATATCTCACTCAGTCACTGACAAAATGAGCTTGACACATAAACAACAACCGGATCGGATTTACATCCACATAATATTGTGCGAATCCGATGCAATTCAAATTACTAATGTTTGATAACGTTTGATGAATTCGTTATATCAATATGCATGAACTTTCAAGGGGAATAATTATAATTGAAATGTGCGATTCAATGACAGTGTTATATTGGGATAATTAGTCGTTTAGCCGTAACAGATAAGTATTTAGTTTGTTGTGTTTCATTTTCAACATAGTTTTACCGTTTTTTCCTTTAAGTAAAACAGTTCAGTAGTCATTATATCTTGAATTTTAAATATTGAAATAGATGTCGGATATTTCATATTCGGACGTTGCTACGTAAGCTAGTTGTCAACATAATTATTAATATACTGAATTACCTTTTACGCATACTGTTGTGCAACTGTTGTCTACGTAATGATACGCTGGTTAATGTCTATTATGTCTTCCTGCCCCTGATGATAATAAGTCTTTAAATCAACAAACCCCAGCAATGTCAATGGTCTGTCAACATTAGAAAAATATTAGATAAAAAACTTCAGCGTACAATTTATATGGTATTGACATACCTGTACTCTGAAGCCAACTCTGTATCGAAAGTCAACCAGAGTCGTAACATATTTATGTCACGCTATAAATCAAAGAATACTCATTTTCTTGGATAAATTTCTACATATATTGGTGAATGAATATAAATTACTGCACTGAGGAATATTTTAAGGTTGGAATGTTTCAAATGCATTTTACAATAGAAGAAAATAACTCTCATCAGTCTGAAATTCACAATTTTGAAGCCATTGTCGCTTTGTCCAAGACTAGTTTTCGTTTGGATACTTTCTGATCAACCTTGACATTTTTTGCTGAAATTGTAAACATTACTTTTGTTTTCGGAAATCTATTATTTGTGATTAACAACATAAGTCTGGTGGATTATAAAACTTATTTCAGTGTGAATCGGGTAGTTTTAAATATTTACTTTGAGTTTGTATTTACACTACAATTTGTTCACAAAACAAGCCAGAATATTCTAAAATACCGGGAAATGTCATTCTGAATTTGAAAACACTTGAGCACATGGTATACAAATATACAAATACAAATTTTATTTTAAGTCGGTTTGTACATAACAAGTATAGCATTAGCGATGTATCGCTATTGACCGACATATGGTATGCTACTAAAAGTAGAAATACCGTGAAATCTACTAAAAGTAGAAATACCGTGAAATCTCGGGAGATTCGCATTTCAAGAAAGTCTGTCACATCGCTGTTTTTCTCGATATGTAAGAGCAGAATAGATAAATTTTAAATGTTTAAGATAGTATTTTGTGAAAGAATGTATTGGTTAAATGTGAAAAATGTCAATCTTTCCAATCAAGTGATTGATTTGGGCCAATAACTGCATTTTAAAGCTGTTTTGGACCGGTCTTTGTTAACTGTCAACTTTTTGGGATTTTGTGGTTGACTTTCCTAATGGGGTTGGTCCATAAATATAAAGTCGCGCCAGTCAAAAATCATAAAAAGCAACATTTAAAGTTATGGTAGCCAGAATTAGAAAAATATGTACAACTGATCAATATCAATCATGACAGACTGATGTCTCAGGTAAGTGCAGTGATTTTTCCACCAGATTCTCACAAAGATGATCCCGGTTGATTTCTCCACAATTGAATATATGTCAGTGCACAAATAAATTATACAGCAGGTAATGACAATCAATAAATGTCTTAGTTTTAATTTAATTGTTTGCACAAATTTGGACACTCTTTGTGTCTGGGATCTGTTGGGTTAAATGACTTTTACAACAAAACATACATCTCTGAATCTGCGATACATTACAGTTAAAGTTTAAGACATGTAAAATACCAGTATTCAGATCTGAAAATATCCAAAAAAACTCTTATGGTATGAAATACATATATCTTGTGACGTATTTTCATTTAAAATCTTGAATTTAATGACGACTTGAATGTAATGACGACAAGTCGGACATGCAGTTGTTAAATATTTTAATACGTATATCGTGTGACATAATTTCATTTAAACTCTAGATTTTAACGACATTAGTCTGACGCGTTATTTTATTTAACAGTAAAAAAAAATAAGTAGACTATCAAAAGAATACAAAAAGTGTACTTGTAAATAAAGACTCCTTCATTCCGTATAAAGATTGTAAGTTACAGCAGAGCTCCAGATAACTTTTCTGAGTAATTGGGTTAATACCCACTACTTATGAGTTCAATTGGGTATTTTCATATTCAATTGGGTACAAAAAAGTCGGTACCCACTACTTTAATTGACAATTGGGTACTTTTGTTTTAAAATTAGGTATGTTCATTGTCTTAAATTCTCACCTGCTTACCTGAATAAGCTGGTTGAAGTTCCACTCTTAATTGATTAGTTTCAGAGATTTTGTGTAATTATGTAGATGTATCCATAATATACAGTCTTGATTTAAAAAAAAGTTCAACGATTTTTTCCACCAGTTTTCTTACAATGAGAGCACTGACCGCGATTGCCTCCGAAACAATATCGTCAAGAATTAGTTTCACTATATTTTCCGCTTCTGATTTTTTGTTGCCTGCAGTTAAATATCTTGAAATTGAGTTTGTTAGTGCTTGGGATACGATGTTTCCATTTTTAAGGCCTCACGGTTTCGACATTTTCACAACAATGACACGTATACTGAAAGCGTTTGGACAGAGTGGAAAGAATCCGGGTATTTCGGACCAGGGTATTTCCGGGACAGATTTACTCGTTATGCAAAGGAAAAATATGATATGCGTAATCGGCAATTTCAATTGGGTTTCGGAACGCATGGTTTTATTTTTCTATGCGTAATCGGCAATTTTACATTGGGTATTTACACAAATGCGCACCTTATCTGTAGCTCTGTTACAGTAATCTGTGAAACAAAGTCATTAATAAAACAAAAAAATATGTTTGACCACAACGGTGGCTAATAATGTTTACGAAAAATACAAACAATATAGATTTATCTATTACATAACATGTTAGAATTTTATCATGCATTTATAATCACTCATAAAGAGATTTCAATAAACAGTTACATGCATAGACAGTTTTTTTAAGCCAGTGTCTTTTGAATTCAGAAAATAATCAAGATAAACCATAAAATTGGGAAAAATAGATAGTAAACCATAAAATTGAGAAAAATGAGGCATTATTAATATGATTATAAATAACAGAATTACAATAATATTGTTTAAAAGTGCATGATTGAGTGCATTTTAAAATTTATATTATAAAATGCTGCTTGAATTTCTTTTTACCTTTCATATGAAAAAAAAGAAATATTATCTGCTAATGCAAAATATGCGTAAGCTGGTTTATGGTCATTTCGTAGCAAAAGAGAAGAAAATAAGTGCATTAAATAAATGAATTCATAATTTTTTGTATCTGGAATAGTTGTACTTTAAATAGATCCTCCACCCTTTTATGGCCGAATAAGGGCTAAATTGCTTTCCGACTTGAAATGAAAAGGCATATTGGTTGATCGTGTAGCGTTTATGTGCAAAATTTGAGAGCCAATCGATAAAGCTTGTTGATGCCAAAACAGGTAATAATAATAATTTATTATCAGGTACATGTACACAAGCAAATAAGTATATTTAACCCTTTCAGTGCGGGAACCGAATTTTAAAGGCCTTTGAAAACAGTTTGGATCCAGATGAGACGCCACAGAACGTGGCGTCTCATCAGGATCCAAACTGTTTGCTATTCTGATAGTATTCTTTGAAAAAAAAATGAAGAAAATGCTGATTTTAGAAATTCAGCAGACAACATTTTAGCAGACGACAAATTTCCCAGCATGCAAAGGGTTATTAAGATGCTTAAGGTGTGGAAGACTCATAATCAGGTTTGGTGTCCCTCAAACCCTAAGCGTCTTGTAATTCCCTATGCAGTTTGTATAGATAGTGCCGCATCCTGACACGTAAAGCTTGTGCTTTGTTGGCAGCGTTAGTTGGCTGTTAACAGGTTCATTGTGGTTATCTCCTACATCAGTCTGTCCGTCTGTCCTAGCCACTATTTCCTACACCATAAGCACTAGAACCTTGAAACTTAAACACATGGTAGCTATGAGCATTATGTGCGACCCTGCACTATTTGGAATTTTGATCTGACCCCTGGGTCAAAAGTTAAAGGGGATGGGGTGGAGACGGGTCAGAGATTTTCACTCATTTTTAGCTCGACTAATATATATGAAATATATATAATGGAGCTATTCTGATCACGTCAGCGTTACCGTTAGCGTGCACATGTTAAAGTTTGTGTACTACCCCAAATATTTTCTTTGTCCTTTAACAAATTACTTTTATATTTTGCATACATGTACTTCTTTACCAACATGACCCTTATCTATAAACAAGAGCAGACAACTGTATCAAGCATTTTGACAGGATTATTGCCCCTTTTACACTAAGAATATGCATACACTGTCACTCCAATATAACGCGGATGACGGGGTCCAAGCCACGCAACAGCGTTATAAACGGAAAGCGTTATAAGTTTTGAGCTAATTTATTTAAGGGGCTATAAAAACAGGTAAAGTATAGCCTATAATATAGGTCTTGTGTATCTTCATGCTGTGTTGTCAACCGCAAATACATGCATGTAAACCGAATCGAGCGATAACAGTATAACTACCGCTTTTCTAATGTGCACATTTATCCGATAATCCAATATAATTACATCACTTACGAAAAAATAATGTTTAACATTTATGACAAGAAATATGTTTACGAACTTCGTAAACAAATTCATATGCCTACGCCATTTTTCAGAAAAATTAGTAGGGCTGCAACAATATACCGGTATATCGGTATATATCGCAATACGCAATCCGCATATTGTATTGCGATATGATTTTCATCATACCGGTACGAAAGTTTTACAAAAATTCATTCACATTTCGTCCAGAAAAGCCATCCGAAATAATGATAAAAAGGTAAACAAAACAAAGCAGTGTAAATTATTTTTTACGTAAAAATAGCATTCTAAAAAGTGTATTATACGGAGTAGCGTTGTTACATGGGAGCATTCATTCGATGCTTTTGAACAGATTATCGTTGAATTAATTGCGCACAGCTGTAAATGTTTCGTTCGATTCTGATTTGAGCATTATTTGTAATCCGAATTTCGGAAACACGCTTCCAAATTTGAATGCTAACGCGACAATAAAAAATTATAGCGTCAAATAAAAAGTGCTTTATCCTTTGTTTCAATAAAAAGCGCGCGAAAATTATACAGACATGTAGAACGTCGCATGGAAAGTATGGGTGTATTTTGTGTTGTATAAAAACGGGAACATCACGTCAGCTGAATTACGCGTACATCTTTAAATAGTAACAATTGCAAAAATGTATTTGATACTTAGGAAAATTTGCGAATGTTTGTGTTTCTTATTATTCTTGAGCACATTTATAGTAAATATTTACCAGAATTTGCTTTAAAATTGGAATTTACGGGATTATCGGGTAATTGGCAAGTTATAATTTTGGTACAAGTTAGCAATATATTGCGATATATTGCAATACGGGTTTTTGAACTGACAATATATTGCAATACGGTTTTTGGCGTATTGTTGCAGCACTAAAAATTAGTACAGTGCATTATGGGACACAGCTTTCATTGGACGAGCGAATTTAAATTTAGATTGAATGCAATACGATGCAATACGATACATGTACAAAGAAATGTTTTATTGCGTCATACGCAGCATGTAAAAAACGTGCTTTCCGTGGACTTTCTGATAACTGGCAAAAATTTAAGTGCATCTCTGTTAACTATTACACTGCGTTAGCATGTAAATAAATCGTCAGGATTTTTAACCAGGTTTTCCAAAGGAAAAAAATGGTTATTAGATTGGTGAATGCGGGCGGGCTGGCGGAACAAGCTTGTCCGGGCCATAACTATGTCGTTCATTGTCAGATTTTATAATCATTTGGCACATTTGTTCACCATCATTGGACGGTATGTCGCGCGAAATAATTACGTCGATATCTCCAAGGTCAAGGTCACACTTTGAGTTCAAAGGTCAAAAATGGCCATAAATGAGCTTGTCCTGGCCATAACTATGTCATTCATTGTGTGATTTTAAAATCATTTGGCACATTTGTTCACCATCATGGGACGGTGTGTCGCACGAAAGAATCACGTCAATATCTCCAATGTCAAGGTTGCCACGAATAAAAATAGATTTTTTTAAAAAACAAACTTATAAAGGGGGTTAATTTTGTTTGTTCATTTCCAAAGTTCAGTTTGACTTTTCTCCCTATCAGATTTTTTTTTCACAATGAAAACCTGGTTTTGTGACAATTTTGTCCCTTGTTAAATGTATTTTTCGTATACGTACTGAAACATTAAACACACACAAAGATAACTTTATTTATCAAGCATGTGTAGCATATAATAAACAATAACACACTTACACAGCCATATTTTATACCAGCGAAATACAATACAA
The DNA here is from genome assembly GCF_020536995.1 of Dreissena polymorpha. NCBI lineage: Eukaryota > Metazoa > Mollusca > Bivalvia > Myida > Dreissenidae > Dreissena > Dreissena polymorpha. The sequence goes on along the minus strand of NC_068368.1, from coordinate 62,666,241 downwards.
GATAAATACGGAACATAAACAGGAAATAGTTTTAAATAACTTTAATTTGATAATTATTCCGCTTGCACTTGCCTTATTGAAATTAGCGCATCGAACCGCTCTGATAGGGAATACATGTAATAAACACCGACTCGCTTGTTTTCACACCTTTATTGACATTACACAACAGATTAACACCAATTAGCTGTCGAGTGTCGTTTAACCTCTAATCGATTAAAATCAGTTAAACGGGCGGATAAAGCAATCAAGCTGTGATCGCCAGCTTCTTTGAATTTATGAAAATACATGAAGTTGCATAACATGGATTTGAATCAGAAATGGAAGGTTGGAGAAAAAAAGGGATCCAAGGATCCCCCGCGTTATATTGGACACAGCGTTATAACGGACCGCACTATATTGGAGTTAAAGTGTATTATTGATAAATCTATGTTAAAGTTTGCATAACACCTGAAATATTTTCTATGTCCTTTGACATATTGCTTTCATATTTTGCATACTTCATAACCAACATGATCCCAATCTATAAACAAGAGCAGACAACTGTATCAAGCATTTTGACAGAATTATTGCTCTTTTATACTTAGAATATGCATATTTTTGATAAATCTATGTTAAAGTTTGCATACCACCTCCAATATTTTCTATGTCCTTTGACATATTGCTTTCATATTTTGCATACTTCTTTACCAACATGATCCCCATCTATAAACAAGAGCAGAAAACTGTATCAAGCATTTGACAGAATTATTGCCCCTTTTATACTTAGATAATTGAACATTTTGCTTAAATTGCCATAACTTCTTTATATATGATCACATTTGATTCATACTTTGACAAAACAACACTTACCTGACATACCACAATGCACTGCACCCAAACTATCCCCCATGCCCCACCCAAGAATTCCCCCCCCCCCCAAATTTTATTTTTATAATTATTTTTAAAACTTCATCTTTTAAATTACCACCAACCCACATAAACCACCCCTCTCCATGATGGCTTACATTAACCTGTCAAGCACTCGAAATCTCTTAAGACAATAGTTACGGTCAATCTCAACCATGCATGGCCGCATTACCAAACCTGGGGCGCCCCCTGGGTCAAACATGCGGCCTGGGAATACGCGTCGGCCTCTGCCGCACCATTCTTCACCAATTGACTTCAAATTAATACTAAAGATTTCTTATGACAACACAGTGTCTCGACCATCCATGTTCACATTACCCACCCCAGGGCCCCGCCCACTTTGGTGGTAAAGATCCCAAGCTATTTCAGCATAATTAAAATCCAAGCCATTTTTGTGGTCAAGACCCGAGCTTTCTCACCATAATTAAAATCCAAGCCAGTTTGGTGGCAGAGACCCCGAGCTATTTCAGCATAATTAAAATCCAAGTCAGGTTAGTGGTCAAGATCCTGAACTATTTCGGTATAATTAAAATCCAAGCCAGTTTGGTGGTCAATTTTTGTGGTAAAGACCCCGAGCTTTCTAACCATAATTAAAATCCAAGCAAGTTTGGTGGCGGATACCCCGAGCTATTTTAGCATAATAAAAATCCAAGTCAGTTTGGTGGTCAAGATCCTGAACTATTTCGGTATAATTAAAATCCAGGCCAGTTTGGTGGTCAAGACCCCAAGCTCTTTCAGCATAATTAAAATCCTAGCCAGTTTCGTGGGGGAGACCTTGAGCTATTTCAGCATATTTAAAATCCAAGTCAGTTTAGTGGTCAAGATCCTGAACTATTTCGGTATAATTAAAATCAAGGCCAGTTTGGTGGTCAAGAACCCGAGCTTTTTAACCATAATTAAAATCCTAGCCAGTTTCATGGCCGAGACCTCAAGCTATTTCCGCATATTTAAAATCCAAGCCAGTTTGGTGGTGAAGATCCTGAACTATTTTGGCATAATTAAAATCCAAGCCAGTTTGATGGTCAAGATCCTTAGCTATTTCAGCATAATTAAAATGCAAGCCAGTTTGGTGGTCAAGAACCCGAACTATGAGCATAATTCAAATCCAAGCCAGTTTGGTGGTAAAGATCCCCAGCTTTTTCAGCATAATAAAAATCCCAGCCAGTTTGGTGGTCAAGATCCTGAGCTATTTCAGCATAATTTAATTCTAAGCCAGTTTGGTGGTCATGACCCCGAGTTATTTCAGCATAATTAAAATCCAAGCCGTTTTGGTGGTCAAGACCCCAAGCTATTTTAGCATATATTTTTTCGGCATAATTTTTTCTTACCCAATTGTTTTCGTACACACATTTTTTTGTACCCATTTTTTTCTGTTTTTTGACTGAATAATGCCCCCTTTTATAGTTAGAAAATTTAAAATTTGGTTAAGTTTTGTGTTCAGGTCAACTCTTATAGTATTTGTGTTAAGGTCTACTCTTATCCTAAAGTATCAAAGCTATATCGTCTACTTAATGTTATAAGTCATGTAACTGACATTTTTAAACATTTTATTTCTTTCCCATTTTTGTTTTTTTATTAAGGCAACATACATCAACTGTTTAATAATAATTATTAAGTCTACCTTTTTGGTAAAAATAATGTTTTTTTAACCAAATTTTCAAAATGGACATTACGGACACATGTCATTTGCTGAATGTAAAAAGTAGCATAACTGATATTTAGTTAAATTTTCAGGAGAAGGAAAAAACTGCTTTATTGAAATAAAATAGGGATACTAACAGAGTAAAACAAACACATGGGATATTTTCAGATTTGAATACTGGTATTTTACGCATCTTTAGGCAGTTCTGTGTACCAAGGATAAATACAATACTTAAACATTCATGTACAATGCACAATACTAAAAACCTGAATTGTAACTGTAATGTATTTCAGATTCGGAGATGTCTGTGTTGTTTCTAAGGTCATGTGAAAAATTAAGTTTATATGTTTATAGGTTTAAAATTGCAAATTGTCCTCTTACTTGCCCTTGTATTTCAAGATAGAATACTTTCCTTCCCAGAGGAAAGAGATCTGGGTTTGAATCCCAGTGGGGGCTTCAGAGGATGATTCATTTTAAGAAAAATAAATATATTTGCTTTACTTTGTCTATAACTTAACCAAATAACTCTGACAATGCCTTTACAAGTATGCAGTTTTTGATAATTCAATTATGCAAGAAACATGTATAATTTTAGGGTAGACTAAGACAGCAAACTAAGAATGGGCATCCAGTTTAGTTTTTTAAGTCAAAACAACAATAAATGCATATAGGAACACATATTTAAATTAAAAATGCAACAATCAGAGGACATAATCAATTAAATAGTAAATGACTACTTTAAATATTTTTGAGCACTGTTTGTTTTTTAGAGATTTGTGAATATGCCGTTTAATGTTCTTCCCATTGAACTAATGCAATATGTGCTATGGAACTGGAATCATATAGTGTTGGAAAGCTAATGTTTCACGTCCAGAGGGTCCTTGCTTCCTGAAAGCTGAAAATTGTATATGATCTCCCCACTCATTCCATCCCGCGAAACCCTTAAGGTGTCGCAAGTCTAGTACTGTTTTTGAGTGAGGTTAAACTTACAAATGTATTTGTTAGCCAATTGACGTGTATCGTGGTATTTTGAAATTATTTTTAAAATAACTGGGCTAAGCATTGGTTTCGGTAGAAAAGTACTGCAACAATTTCGCTAGATTTGAACACATTTTAACACTCCGCATTATGATATTTTGATTCAATTTTTCATATTTATACCAAGTGAGTTTTCATTTGACCGCCTTGCGGATACAGATCCATTAGCATGTGCTTGTGTATTATAATAACAATTAATGAGTTAATTTACTACTTACAGTATCGTTATTTTCATCAACATCATCGTTATCAACGTTATCATGATCATCATCATCAACATAATCATCATCTCATCATTATCATCATCATCATCATTATCATCATCATCATCATCATCATCATCATCATCATCATCGTCATCATCATCGTCATCATCACCATCATCATCATCATCATCATCATCGTCGTCGTTGTCGTCGTCGTCGTCGTCGTCGTCGCCCTCGTCCTCGTCCTCGTCCTGCTCCTCCGCCTCCACCGCATCATCAGCAGCAGCATCGTCATCAGCAACAGCAGCAGCATTATCGTCACTATCACCAACAACATCGTTATGGTCGTCATCGTCGTGATCATCATCATCAGTGTCATCATCATCATCATCATCGTCATTGTTATCGTCGTTTTTCTCCTCCTCGTCGTCGTCATCGTCATCATCGTCGTCATCGTCATTCTCATCATGAACAATTTCAACAACCGTAAAACCTATCGCTCAGCTCATTTTTGCAGTGAATTCGGATGTTATATCAAATTTTTTTGATTAATAGAGTTTGCTACTTAATGTATTAATAAGTAAATAATAATGTTGATAATATTGAAAATAAATGGTTTCAATTTTATTTATCCGTTTAAGATGCAGTATTTGACCAAGTCAATTTGTCGCTAAAAGTAGTCATTACACATTCAATCCAAAAAGCGTTACGAGTTGCTATTGAAACTATAATCGCATTCCGATAAAAATGGTGTCTGTATTAGGGCCTGTTTAATTTCTACGCTTAATTGCAATTCATAAAAATATTTTTAAGGGTACCGGTATATCTAGACACACTCTGTTATCCAAACAATCCTTGTGATCATAAACAAATAAACAATGAAATATAAATAAAATTAGATGATAAAAAATGGTATCTTCCTTTTTGCTGTTGCTAGTTATCAACAGAGTAGCAAAACTTTTAAATATAAATTATATTCAATTCATAGCACGCTTAAAGATTTGAAGTTTATCTAAATCTATAAGCACAAACATATTTATGTTTGTTAATACAAAGCTGTAGCAGTTTTCTGATTGCGCTTGAAAAGATGTGATTGTTGTTGTTGCATTAATAGTATCATTAGTTTGTATTTCCAGATTAGGTATTCCACCATACATTTTGTTTTTAATCAGATGTCTTATAATTGGCATTGCAATATTTCAATAACGAGTAATCAACACAATTGACTTTATGTATTTTTAATTGTTTATCCATATTATCATTAACACTTGAGGGAAAAATAAGCTGTGTCATTTTTTATTTTTTATTTTACTTATGGTTCAGACAACTCTGCTTTTACTATATGCCGTAATACTTATAAGTTTCCGTTCACTTAAAGATATTGTTTTTCGTGTTGGAAAATTTAAATACGAAAAATATTTAGAGACAAGTGTGTTATGTTTGTTTGTCAATTATTTAATTGAAGTAGAAATAATACATCAGTGTACATAATTTTATTGTGTTGTTCCCTTCGTTCTTTACTTTAAAAATGCAACTTAACAGCTTTGCAATCAACTGAAATAATATATAAAAAGTAAAAACAATAAACGTTTGGCTTTCTTAATACGATATCATTTCAAACGCTGTTGGAAGGAACCATTGCTTATTAGAGGTTTACAAGGTAATTTACCCAAGTACGCAAATGTAATGGTCGATTGCCCTTAGGCATGATTCTGTTTTATTACTTTAATCCGGTTGTAAAAATGCATGACCGAAGGGTCATCAGATAAGCAAAAACAGGGTCAAAATCTGATAAAATAGCGCTATTTAACTGACTGTACGAAAATCCGTATGTCCGAAAATTTAGAATCATGAAAACATAAATATTTTGGCTTAAAAAGGAAATGTAAGAAAATTTAGAATGTAAGAGAAAATACGGTGGTTTTATGGTGTTTAAATCGATTAGAAATAGCAAAACCTAAAGACATTATCTCAAGTGTGATTTTCAAAAGATTTTATATGAATGTACACACACGGTAAAACTAGTCTATTAAAATGAAATACCTTCATTGGTTCTCATGTTTTTAATATTTATTAAACATAGGTATTTGTGAACACTTGTTGTTATATAATATTGAAATGTACACGCATACTGAACATAAAATCATTAGCATAACGGCTAAGTTGGTTTTTACTAAGATTGCAGTAGTGTTTATTTTATTATTATGAATCTTATGAGGATAATTTTGAAAGTATGACACAGAGTATCTGAAGAAGATATATACATAATCACATATGTTGTTGTTGTTGTGGTTATTGTTTCAATATTTTTATGAGTATCATACATTCAATGACGAATAGCTATTAATTTGTCATACAAACACCATAATTATTATTGGATTGTTGAGATTAAACAAATCGATTCCCTAGTAACTGATATAACTGATACATTTTTTGAGCGACAATTTGAAACTAAATCTAGTATTATTTAAATTTGATTATTTTAATTGCAGACTTTTTTATTAACCCCAATTATTGTGTACGCAACGTTTCTTTTATTTAAATCGCTGAGTACGAAGCATCAAGCTATTTTTTAATTAATTGACAGTGATCTTTAATGTATGTCATAATATAAATTGAAATCAATCTTAATTAAAGCTTGAGCGGTTGGTTTGTAATAAGTTTTGTAAATGTTGCTGTAGGATATGTATGCACAATAAATACTAACGCTCTGGCATATTGTGATGGTGATATGATTATATATTGCACAATGAATATGTGATGATGTTCTTGTGATAATATTGAGGCTATAATTAGTTTTTGAATTAAGCTAGCTAATTTCAAATAAGATACAAACACATCCCAATCCTAAAATTATCAGTAAGTTATAGTATTGTTTGTCTCTAGGCGCATAATTAATTGAAGGCCTAGTTTATCTGTTAATCCTCGCCCGATGTGGTGTCCCAGTGGGTACACTGATATTAATACACGATGTATTGGTCCACAATTAAATCTCTTATAAAAACATGTCTCTCAGGTGACTGAAAAATGGCTGTGTAGATACAACAAATACTACTACAACGGAGACTAAGATAACACATGTTACAATTAATTTGTCTTCATTGCGTTCTTCTTATACGACAAACACTTCTAAAACAAAAAAGCAAAAAGCCGCTATTGCTATTGCTTCGGCTACTCTTACTCCTACTGCTACTGCTACTGCTGCCGCTGCCGCTGCCACTGCCACTGCCGCTGCCACTGCCACTGCCGCGGCCGCTGCCACTGCCGCGGCCACTGCCACTGCCGCTGCCAGTGCTGCTGCTGCTGCTGCTACTGATAGTGCTACTGCTACTGCCACTGCCACTGCTACTGCCACTGCTACTGCCACTGCTACTGCCACTGCTACTGCCACTGCTACTGAAACTGCTACTGCCACTGCTACTGCCACTGCCACTGCCGCTGCCACTGCCGCTGTTGCTGTTGCTTCTGATAGTGCTACTGCTACTGCTGCTGTTACTGCTTCTGCTGCTGTTTCTGCTGCTTCTGTTACTGCTACTGATACTGCTACTGATACTGCTACTTTTACTGCTAGTGCTACTGCTACTGCTACTGCTACTGATTCTGCTACTGCTACTGCTGCTGCTGCTACTGCTGCTGCTGCTGCTACTGCTACTATTGATAATAATTCTCCTTCTACTTCTCTTTCTAATATTGCTAGCGATGCTTCATAATTTATTTTTCAATGTATCATTTTGTTAAAACAGGAAAGAACTGTTATATATATTTTCTTAAAGGGATCTTTTCACGCTTTGGTAAATTGACAAAATTGAAAAAAGTTGTTTCAGATTCGTAAGTTTTCGTTTTAGTTATGATATTTGTGAGGAAACAGTAATACTGAACATTAACCATGCTCTAATATAGCCATTATATGCATCTTTTGACGATTTTAAAACCTAAAAATTATAAAGCGTTGCAACGCGAAACGATTGAATAATTTGGAGAGTTCTGTTTTTGTCGTTAAATTTTGTGAAACTACGAAGATTGCTTATATAAGGTATAAAATACGTCGAGAATGTGTACTCGGCGGAATAGCTCAGTAGGCATAAGCGTTTATACTACAGGACTCTGCCAGGACTCCAGGGGTCACTGGTTCGAACCCTGCTCCGGGCAATGTACATTTCCTTTTTTTTCTTGATTTTTTACTGGAGCTTTTATGATCCAATGTTTACATTTATCAATATAAAGCATTTAATGAATAAGTTAAAAAAAATGCCAAAATCTGTGAAAAGGCCCCTTTAAAGGTGTAAAGAATCTAAACTTTTCTGCGATTAAAGTTTTATTTAACTGGATTAGTATAGGCCTCATAACAGACGCTATTGTACTGATTTGTACTAAACAACATTTTGTCATAATCAACAGTTTTAACATGCCGCAGTTTCCTTGGAAGTTGACCTTTGATTGGAGTTATGTATAAAACATTAACAAGGTATTTGTTGACAGTTTGTCCTGTCACAATTATATATTAGTTGAGCCAAACGTGTGATAAAGATCCCTTTTGGGGTGGCGATAAATACTATTTATATTGTTCAACAGTGGGAGACTGAGAAAACATATGTTACAATTAATTTGTCTACTTTGCCTGCTTCTTCTTTATATATTTTTCTTGCTAATCGTTTAAGTTTAGTTTTAGTTAAGTAGGTATATCAATTTACATTTTTTGATAGATATTTATTTGGATAGTAACAGTATGTTTTATTTGACTTGACATCATTGAACCGGTTTATTCATTGATAAGATCGGGATCTCCACAGGTGTTTAATCTCGATTGTTAGGTGGGGAGAAGGGTCCGAATGATAATGTTGTCGTCGGCTTACGAATCACATTTCACAAGTTTTAGACAAATATGCATACGTTATAAACCTAATTTAAGTATTACATAGATAATAACTTATCTTTATTTTGATGAACTACGTTTAAGGTATAAAACTATAATTATCTATGTGTTGTGTGCCGCATACATACCATCTTGCTTTTTTTAATTTGATCACAACGGTCCGAAGTCATAAACATTCATTATGCATGGTTGCTAAAGCACAGTGTATACTAACTAACCTATGTTTATTGTTGTTTGCTAGGGTTATTATTATTATGTTTTATTTTTTTTTTATTTTGGGGGGGGGGGGGTGGGAGGGCTTTTATAGAAGATTTCAACTAGTCCTTCAATTAACGAAAAAAAAAAATATTGGTATAGGAAATATAAAAGAGTAATAGACAGCTTCATTCATGCTGTTCTATTATGGTGTTTTAACGCATATAATTATGTATGGTTGATGAAGCACATTGTATGCTACCGATGTTTATTGTTGTTTGATGATGATGTTAAGTTGGTGTTGCTGTTGTTGTTAATGATGATGAGGAGGAGGAGGAGGAAGAAGAAGAAGATGATGATGATGATGATGATGGTGGTGGTGGTAGTAGTGACGACGACGACGATGATGATGATTTCGATTATGGTAATGAGATTTGAATTAAATAAATGCGCAAAGATTTTTCTTTTTAGCGGCCAAATGCAGATATCTGCGCTCGGCCGCTGTAAGGGTTATGTAATATTTGCAATCTACATAGGAGTCAATAGCAGATACCAAGCACCATATGCTTATGAGAAACAAAAGCAAAATATTGGCAATCGCTGAAATCTCGAATATGACTTAATCATTTTATTAAATGAAAACCGGTAACTATTTTAAACGGTTATTATATTGCAACAACTTAGCGGTGTTTATCCAAAAGACCATTGTTTTAATTACAGGGACGTCAATAGGCCAAACTATTCAGGAAATATGATTTGAGTCGTCAAGGATAGATTTTGAGATCAATGTACGTCCGATGAGATTTAAAGGGAGTTGGAGGCGTAGGGACAGATTCGTTCGAGTACGCGATCATTTGAGAACAAATTATGTTGAAGCTTTATCGGAATTCCGGAAATTTGCGATCGGTACCGATTTTTCCTGGTTCTTTTTTATTGATTCTGATAAGTTAGCGGCCGGCACGGACATGAATATTAACTGACGAAAACCTCTTCGCTACTTTCCGAAAATCTTCGACATGTTGCAAATATCCGTAATATTCCGCATTGTACTCACCAGAAATTGCAACTAGAAAGACTACAATAAATCAGTTAGCTACGGCTCGGGCGGGGATTTACCTTTTATCCCTGTAAGGGACCTAATGCCCCAGACTACCGGCTATTTTTTCCGGAATTCGAACTTGATACACTTGATATCCCTGAATTAAATATTTATATCCGCAATTTTGATCTCTAGAGTGCTGACTGTTAGTATTGTATTTGACTGGAATGACTGTCGATTATGTGTTTTTAAGATTAAAACAAGCTTACGAAGAACTTTGTGTTTGCTTTTTTGTACGCGTTCTTTTTAAAAATGTATTGTCCGCCACGGACGCAACAATTGACCAAATGTACCAGATTGTGGTCTCTTTAAAGTGCTATGTTTATACTTCCGTGATATCTTTATTGATCGTGGACGTTTTATACTCTTATTGAATTTGTTTCCCCAAAATATGCTCTTCTATTAGTAGATGTTTAGGTGACGATGTTCTAATTATAGATCTTACACGGCCAAGAAACACTAGATAGGTCTTTGCAAAGAGAGCTGTTGGATATCGTGAATGCGTTCAATGTGGCCTGTTTATTTCAGAAAGCTATGTGCAATGTTTTATGGGGATTTCTATCAAATTGCCAATTGCAAAATTTGATTTAATTCATTCGGACCTACAAGCGGGAAACTTCTTCATTAAAATTCAATGGGCTTTTAAGAAGTTCGTTGAAAGGCCAAATTTGACGTTAAACAGCAACGCCGAAAAAATTGCTACTCAGTCTTATTTATCACTTTTTTTGTAAGATTTACCAGTAGACGTTCTTCAGTGAAATTAAGCAAACACACAGTGCCGACAAATATGGAAGGGTATTTAGGTAAAAATTACATCCTTCTTTGTGACTGTGTCATGATTCTTGATGGTACTTTCAATTAGTATGTAGACACCTTTTCATGCTTGATGACACTTACATCTTGCCTGATGTCCAATGTCTATTTACATTCTGCTTAATGGTATTATGCATGTGTACAGATGCAACATTCTTGTTCGTTAATTGCATGCTGCATATGTGTATGTTGGTTTGTGCAGAGAGACTTGTGCAATAGGCGCAGTGCATAATGAAATCAAATATTAATGCGTTTAATAAATTAACGCGATGGTAAGATGTGAGTTTCACCCAAGCACAAAGCAACATACTATCATGCATGATACAATGATGTCAATTGACAGTCATTCCGAAATGCTACGGAGGACTACGGAAATTTACGGCGTATAACGGAAATTTTATGTTATAGGAGAAGTTGCGCACCTTTGTAAGATATTTGCTACTGAACCGAAATTAACCGCGTGTTTGTAGACTTAACTTTTTTTTGGTTAATGACTAACCATAATTTTTGTACAGTAATTTACCTTCAATAACCAAAGAAAGTCTATGGATACTAATTTGAGGCAAGAAAAAACACATCGCGCTATTATATATAACATATAACGCGCATCCGCAAAGTTCGAGCGCCCGTCTCGGTGCTGTCGTTTCCGGTGAAAGTTTCGCACAGGAGCTACCGAGTTTGGATATGAGACCACGAATCATGGCTTGACTTTATATATCAGTCAGCGTAGTACCTGACCAGACTGCGCGGTTGGACAAGCTAGGATGGACCAACTTCGGCCGCATATGACATAAGACCCATTTTCGCATGACGCGGGTCATCTGACCTTTATAATGTGTATATAGCTTTGAATGGAATTTGCACATAGTTTTTGGCATGGACTTATTGTTATGTTAATGTGTTGCACGCTTTCAAAAGCAGAGGGCATATATAAGATCAATTATACTACGGAGTTCATTTTCTGTTGCAAAATGAAATGCAATAAAGATTGTTACTCAGCGGTGTGTACAGTATGACAGCGTTGTCTGTCTGCGATGCATTTATACTGGTTCTAAGCTGGCATACTCACCAATTGGACTCAACCATCTGCTCGAACAAGAAATGATAAGTTCTACTAGCATAAACCTTTAATTGTAACTCATTTTAAAAATATTCATGTTATATATATTATTCAATTTATTATTCAAAATTATAATTATTATTTCCTTTATTGTTGTTTTTCGCATTAAGAAACTTATTCGGCTTACGAAACTGAAAAATCCCATTGGAAAAAAATCCCATGGGAGAAAAAATCACATGGGAGAAAAAATCCCATGGGATTTAAAAATCCCATGGGATTTAAAAATCCCATGGGATTTTTTTTTTAAACACGACTAAACGCATTAAAATATCGTAGTTGTTCATCATTTCATAAAATATGATGTTTCTGAAAGTTTCATGAATAAATCTCCCAAAATAAGAAAAAAATCCCATGGGATTTTTTTCTCCCATTTTAAAATGGGATTTTTTTATTACTAAATATTTTTATATATAATTGGCATAAAACCAATATACAGTCCTTAAATAACGTTAAAATACTTGCAAACTCAAATAAATCACGTTTTTTAAAATGTTCAAAATCCCATGGGATTTTTTTTCCCATTTGCAAATTATGGGAGAAAAAAAATCCCATGGGAGAAAAAATCCCATGGGAAAATCGAAAATCCCATGGGAAAATGCAAAAATCCCATGGGAACCCCAACTTTGCTTATAAATTTCATAGTGAAGAAAACGCGTTTTTTGAGTGAAAATAACCAATTATTAATCAACGATAAGACTTTTATCGCATACTATGTCTCAAAGTAGCAAATCTTTAAGAAAAAGGGTACTTAAGTTTGCGAAATTTCGGTTTCGCAAAGTTTTTCCGGTGGCCGTTTATGTTGTTTTGTATTTCTTTTATATTTCATCCCATCCTATACAATATTTCATCTCATGATATCTCAAGACATTTTAGTAGGGCTGCAACAATATACCGGTATATCGGTATATATCGCAATACGCAATCTGCATATTATATTGCGATATGATTTTCATCATACCGGTACGAAAATTTTACAAAAATTCATTCACATTTCGTCCAGAAAAGCCATCCGAAATAATGATAAAAAGGTAAACAAAACAAAGCAGTGTAAATTATTTTTACGTAAAAAAAGCATTCTAAAAAGTGTATTATACGGAGTAGCGTTGTTACATGGGAGCATTCATTCGATGCTTTTGAACAGATTATCGTTGAATTAATTGCGCACAGCTGTAAATGTTTCGTTCGATTCTGATTCGAGCATTATTTGTAATCCGAATTTCGGAAACACGCTTCCAAATTTGAATGCTAACGCGACAATAAAAAATTATAGCGTCAAATTAAAAGTGCTTTATCCTTTGTCTCAATAAAAAGCGCGCGAAAATTATACAGACATGTAGAACGTCGCATGGAAAGAATGGGTGTATTTTGTGTTGTATAAAAACGTGAACATCACGTCAGCTGAATTACGCGTGATCAGTGGGAAAAACGCCCCGGTTGGACGTTATTTCATCACATCTTTAAATAGTAACAATTGCAAAAATGTATTTGATACTTAAGAAAATTTGCGAATGTTTGTGTTTCTTATTATTCTTGAGCACATTTATAGTAAATATTTACCAGAATTTGCTTTAAAATTGGAATTTATGGGATTATTGGGTAATTGGAAAATTATAATTTTGGTACAAGTTAGCAATATATTGCGATATATTGCAATACGGGTTTTTGAACTGACAATATATTGCAATACGGTTTTTGGCGTATTGTTGCAGCACTACATTTTAGCCAACCTGATATCAACAACATTTGTAAGTTTCAGCAGAATATTGATTTTCATCCATAACTGAGAAGAGGAACTAACATATTTGTCGACTCTGTTGAGTCTTTCTTAAAAAACACAAGATTTTTTTTTATTTCAACAATTCTGTTCTATCACATGCCATAACCTGTTTCCCATGTAATATAACAATCAAGAATATTTTTATCTTACACATGTGTAATATACTTTTTAAGCGTTTTTATTGGCTTATTTTCGTTCGATTGACAAATTGCATTGTGTTATTTTTGCTGAAATGACGTTGATATCAAATGACGTCATGAAATATAAACAACATTCGGGATTTATCATTATGTTTGCATAAATATTTATTTAATTTGCTCATTAAAAAGCATGTGATAAAAAATATCTGACACTCGTCATTTCATACCATATTTTATTAAACTCGTCCAGGAAACATGGTATGATAACACCTCGTGCCATATCCTATATATCTTTAGTAGATATCTTTCGTTATTTAATCTTACCTCATTTCACATCTAACGTAATACTAATAAATGTACTTCATTAAATCCAATCTTATTTCATATCCCATAGTATGTTATAATTATTTCAACTAATATTATCCCCATGTAAATTCACATTGTTTGATCTCCTTTATATATCATGCAATTACATCGCATATCTTATCCCATCTTACCTCTGCATTTATACCGGTCTCCGCATCTCTGGTATCATCAAAGAAGTCATCACTGGAATGGCAGGAGAAAAATCAAGTTTTTTTTCTCAAGAGAGAATTTCAGACATTTAGGATACACTCTACTCTTCCTCACACCAGATATCAAGGTTAAATTCTACTCTTTCTCATGTAAGACATAAAGGTAACACACTTCGCATTCTGAGGTAAGACATAACGGTAACACTATACTCTTGCTAAGGACAGACATAAAGGTCACACTCTACTCTCACTTAGAGCAGACATAAAGGTCACTCTCTACTCATACTCAGGCAAGACATAATGGTCGCACACTACTCTTGCCTGAGCACATAAAAGGTTACACTCTACCCTTGCAGTCCAGACAAAATGGTTACACTGTATTTTCATTCATGTCAGAAATAACTTTCATTCTACTCTCACTCAAGCAAGACAAATTGTTAACACTCTTAGTTCACTCAGGTCTGTCAAGGTTGACACTAAACTCAGACATAACAATTACACACTTCTATCACTCAAGTCATACATAAAGGCTACACTCCACTTCCACTCAGTTCAGTCAGGATAGTTACTCCCAAACACCCCACTGTACTTACACTCTCCCCACATCCTGAAAATCATTCTCTTTCAGTTCCTGTTCAGGGTTGTTGCCTGCCTTCTTCTCCTTCTTGTCCACTGAAATAAGAGCAATTAACAGCTTTTGTGAATGCTAATAGCAATCCATTTTGAGGACAAATTTAGTGTGCTGCTTTTTTCCTATACTTATTTTTCTTCGAATACTGCCCCATACAGTTAATGTTTCAAAACTTAGAGAATGATATCCAGAGAAATAGCAGAGTGCTGTGTCTTTGACCTTTTTGGTACAACCCTGATGCTCCTCTGGAATGGTCAATGCAAAAAGTGTGAACATCTTTTACAATTTAATATATTTGTACAAATGTTACATTGAAATGAAAAGACCATGCTTTAAAACCTTGATTACTACTGCTATTGTTAAGACTCAGACAGGCCTTTGATTAGCAAATTATAACAAAATGTCACAAAACTGGTTTCCTTCCATTCTGACACTTTAAAGCAGCGCCCTGTAGCCGTTGTGATCCTAGATCTAAAGTCCGACCCTATACAGGGATTAACTGAAGGATTGGACTTCCACTGGCCCATGGGCAATGTTCATTTTTTTTATCTAATATCCCCCAACTAAGAAAGGTTGCAAAATATTTAAGTCAATATTTGTAAATATGTTAACAAACACATGCATGAATACATATAATTTAGCAAACATAAAAAAAAAACAGAAATAAACTGAGCCATGTTTCAATGAATATCTTTAAGCAATGTTTAGAAACAATTTACAACTGTTTTTCTGGCGATCACCTACCAATATTTCAAGGCTTGATAGTTTTATTGACTACTAAAAGGAAAAAACAAACATAAATCAGTCTAAATTGGCGAACTTTGATCAAACAACACTGATAAATTGCAATAGAAAACTACCAAAGAAATGTCTCAACGATAATTGACTTGCACTAAGGAATGTATTCTTTGGGAAGTTACTAAACCTCCAAAATTATAACTTGGAACAACAGGAGGGTTTCCGCCTAAAATTACCTTTTCACCTCGGAAGCAAAGTGAAAATGGCTATATGCAACCAGCATACAACCTGCAGGCTGTTGAGGTTTTATGCTGTTTTATGCTCATCAATATCTTGGTGTTGGAAATTAAGCCTTTAAAACTTGTATCTAGTAAGGAGGTCTTAAACTTGAATTGATTTTCTTAGGAACTACAAATGGGTAAAAGTTTGATTTTATGAGGTAAAGGGTTAACCCCTGGTATACTTACATGGGTAGGTACCACCTCTGTTCCGGTACATATAGCAGATGATAAGGGCCACAACGATAAACACTACCAGGATACCCACAATCAGAGCAATAAACCACAGATTGAATCCTGCAGGCTTGATCACTGGCACAGGCTCTGAAATGGAATTACAGGGAAATAAGTCAAACAAAATGTTGTGTATCTGTTTTATTTTCAATGATAACAACTTTTTCAGAATAGACTGAAATGTTTTAACTATTATTAGTGTTGTCATCCCTAGATAAAAAGCTGTCTTGTTTTGCTCAACATAAAATAACAAGAATGAAATCATTCAGAAAAGGTTTTTGTGTACCTTTGTGAGGAAAACGTGACATGAAAAGCTGGAACTCAGATAAAATACGGAGGAAACATAACCTTGCAATATTCTAACAAAATCAAGTCCTACTTGGTTTTTCCAGCTCCTTTCCTTTCACTGTGAAGTTCACCACTCTATGGTCAAACTGGTGGCTGATATTGATGGAGAACAGTCTGTCATCCGTCAGGTCCTGGTAGATATCATACTCGGCCGTATTGCCCTCCATTACCGGTGTTTTCACGTCGGGTATGGTGAAGGTCAGCTCCTTGCGCGACATTGACAGCTTGAAGTACTGGTTATAGCTGGACGTGGGTGGGAGTTGCTGCTTCTCTGTAAGGTAGTAATAGCAGTGAGTAACAATCAATGAACATTACAGTTTATCAAAAAGAATTAACACAAATGCATACATCAATTAATCATCTTTGAGCCACTATACGTAAACAACAAACAATTCTCCTTGGAGACCAGTGACAGTTAGAAATAATGGAAGTGCTGCTTCTCTGAAGGGTATAACTATTGGTAATTTACATACATGGGAATTCAGGTCCACGTGCTTTTCTAAAGAGTAGCAATATTGGTTTAGCTACAAATAACACAATTTTGAATACTGAAACGATTTCCTCAAGTGTGATATATCATTAAATTTACAATGAAATTCAGAAGCCTAAAGCGCTAGCAACACAACATGCCATAACAGTGAAAATGTGTGGGAAATTAAATTCTCATTTCCCAATAAATGATGAAGTCCAAACATGTTTTTTATTATCATCTTTTATTTAACCTTTGATCTCTAAGCATGACCTTGACCTTTGAGCAATAGACATGGGTTTGTATGTGATAGGCCCTCTCTACAGGGGCAAGTTATTCAAAATTGCATGATGACAGAAATAACATTCTAGACAAGCTCTGGCGCATGGAGGAGATCACACAAATAACACAGACCTCTGCGATACTGTGTGTGATGATCGTTTACCACTGTGATACGTACTTTGACAACTGTGTAGTCCCTTTGAAAATGAAATTTACTGGATTCAAGTTTTAAAGATTTTGTTTCCAACCCTTAGAGACTGACAAGAAGCAAACAGCATAAAAACCTCAACAGATTGCAAGTTACTCTCAGGCTGTTCTAGTTTTATGCTGTTTGCACATTGCCATTTTCACTGTCCTTCTGAGTGGGAGAGGGTTAATGAGCTCTTTGCCCCCGAAACCTAAGCATAGACACCAAAATTATCAAATTGAGTAGATACTTGCATAAAACTTTCCAGTAGTCCGATTTCTGTATACTTTTCAAATTATATTAAGTACCTTCTACCCTAAAAGATCAGTTAAAATGCCTTTTGTAGCAATTGTAAAGGGGTCAAAATGAACGTGATATTGACCAGACTGACCTATAATCTTGTCACCAGTCGGCGTGGTTACAGGCATGTACCAGAACCATTGGTAGCTCATCTGGTTCTGCCAGTCTGGGTCTGTGTGGGCAACAATGTCGATGACAATCTCCATATTGGGCTCAACGTCATATGTGGCATTGGGGCCCTTGTCTATCTCAATCTTGTCTGAAAGAAGCAGCAAACCCAAATTGGTTTCCAACAAAAAAACAATTCACTGCTAAAGTTAAAGAAATTATAAACAACAAGGGCTGTTTGTAAAACATGCATGCCCCCCATATGGGCTGTCAGTTGTAGTAGCAGCCATTGTGTGAATAAGTTTTTGTCACTGTGACCTTGACCTTTGACCTAGTGACCTGAAAATCAATAGGGGTCATCATCAATGATCAATGTACCTATGAAGTTTCATGATCCTAGGCAGGATTTTATACCCGAAATTTGGCTATATTCCCAATTGCAAAAGTATACTTTTTCTTAACCAAATTTTCAATTTTCTAAGTATAAAAGGGGACATAATTCTGTCAAAATGCACGCCAGAGTTATCTTACTTTGCCTGCCCAGTCCCTTCATGATAGTAAGTAAGTGTACCAAGTTTGAATGCAATAGCTTTGATACTTTATAAGAAAAGTGGACATAAACACAAAACATAACTAGACGCCGACGCCAAGGTGATGACAATAGCTCATCACTTTTTTTTCAAATGACCTTGACCTTGGACCTAGTGACCTAAAAATCAATAGGGGTCATCTACATCATGATCAATGTACCTATGAAGTTTCATGATCCTAGGCAAAAGCGTTCTTGAGTTATCACCCGGAAACCATTTTACTATGTCGGGTAACCGTGACCTTGACCTTTGATCTAGTGACCTGAAAATCAATAGGAGTCATCTGCGAGTCATGATCAATGTACCTATGAAGTTTCATGATCCTAGACATTAGCGTTCTTGAGTTATCATCCCGAAACCTTTTTACTATTTTGGGTCACCCTGACCTTGACTTTTTGCCTAGATACCTCAAAATCAATAAGGGTCATCTGCAATTCATGATCAATGTACCTATGAAGTTTCATGATCCTAGGCCTAAGCGTTTTTGAGTTATCATCCGGAAACCATCTGGTGGACGAACATACGGACATACGGATGGAAATACGGACCGACATTTGCAAAACAATATACCCCCTCTTCTTCGAAGGGGGGCATAAAAACAGATAAAAGAGCTGCTTTGTCAAAATCAGGACAAATTATCTGGAACCTGTTAAAATAAATACACTTTTCAATTATATGAGCCTACATCTGGAAAAAAACGGGCTTAATACATTGAGTAGTTTTATCCCAGATTAGACTGTGCAGTCCACATATACTTATCATGGATAACACTATCTGCTTTCATGGAATTTTTTATTAAAAGGATGTCGCTTTACAATGACAATCAAGTCTATGGTATTCTTTCTTATTAGCCTGTGCTGACTGCACATGCTTATCAGAAACGACACTTTGCACACATGCATTTAGCCAAAATTGAGACTGTAATTCTTAAATATGTTGTCCACATTTAAAAACATTCTCAGTAGCCCATCCTTATACACTGTATCAACAAGCTAACGCCAGTGAGTTGAAACAGGTAAACAAGAGATTTTCTCAGCCAGCAGTACATATCAGTTTATCATTGACTTGTATACATTCCTCTGTAATTATGGTGTTTTATTGTTGTGTTCCTCATTGCAAAGCTTCAGTATTTGATGAAAATGTTTCAATGTTATTAATTATTTTTTATCTAAATACCAAATTTATGCGTAAGAAACACATATGTAGCATACTGATGTTAAGGTTCAGAACATATATAAGCTATAAATTACAAGAAAAGATAGTATTAAAACTTATAAGAATCAATAAATGCTTAAACCAGATTTTAATACTTATTAAATTAAGAAAATTGAAATTTATTGTGGCGGAAAATTCTGTTTGCCGGGGGTCAGATGGGCATGCGCATTTATACATTTATCTGAATGGACTCTGTGACTACTTGCGTAGTTTATCATCCTTGTCCTTTCGGATAATTCCAAGTTATTAAAGTTTAAGCTTAAAAATAAAATAAAAATAGTAGCAATACCGTAGGGTCAAAAACATTTAGGTGTCAAATCGCTGATTGAGCGATAAGTTGAATTTGAATGTCCGATTAAGTTTGTAAAAAGGTACATGTAATATTATCGCAAGTGTGGCGATAAAAGTGTGATCACAAGAGTAGTGATCAAGTAAAAGTATTATCGCAAGTGCAAAAAAGTGTGATCACAAGTGTAGTGATAAATGTCCGATTAAGTAGATTATCGCAAGTGCGAAAAAGTGTGATCACAAGTGTATTGATCAATGTCCGATTAAGTATGTTAAAGGTACAAGTAAAAGTATTTGATCACAAGTGTAGTGATCAAGTAAGTGTTATCGCAAGTGCGCAAAAAGTGTGATCACAAGTGTAGTGATCAATGTCCGATTAAGTATGTAAAAGGTACAAAGTATTTTCGCAAGTGCGATAAAAGTGTGATCACAAGTGTAGTGATCAAGTAAAGTATTAGTGAGTCATTAAAAGTGTCATAGCGATTATCATGTAAAAGTGTGATCCAATGGTCAAGCGATTGGCTGAACTAAGTTTAGTCCAGCAAAGTATATGTTTCTTCCTAGTTCGGTCGCTTGATGAGCAATAGCATTTTTTATTTTGGGTAAGCGGTGTTGCTACTATAACGGTGTTACTTCACGTTTTGTAATTTTAACGTGTGCTCATCCACCTCCGGTAGGCATATTTTTACAGTAACAGGTTTCCATGAGTGAGTAGCCGATCTTTTGGGGCTCGTGGTTACCACCGGCTGTTATTTCTTTGCGTAACGCTGCGGCCTTTTATATCTCATTTTTTACTCGTATAATATATTAAAGAGATCTGTTAGTGAATACTTTGCGCATTCTATTACATGTTTTGTGATGTTTATTGGGAGGCAAAATATTTTGGAATCGGGTCATTAAACTAGTTAAATGGAGTAATGTGTTGTTTTATCGTTGCAGTCGTAAAATATATTAAGAAAATGACAAGTTTATGTAAATTACAAGAACATTTATTAAATTAAGTAGATAACAAGATTATGTAAATTACAAGAAAAGATAGTATTAAAACAAAGGATCAATTATGCTTAAATGGGGCTTTTAACATTTATTACACTGTATTCTTAGGATGTAGGCTTTAAACATTTATTAAATTATGTAATTTACAAGATTAGATAAATTACAATAACATTTATTAAATTACGTAAAAAACAAGATTATGTTAATTACAAGAAAATATTGTATTAAAACTAAGATTCAGTAAATGCTTAAAAAGGGCTTTTAACATTAATTAAATTATATTCTTAGGATTTATTAAATTATGTAAATTACAAGATTATGTAAATTACAGAAACATTTATTAAATTATGTTAATTACAAGATTATGAAAATTACAAGAACTTATAGTACTAAAACTAAGAATCAATAAATGCTTAAACAGGGCTTTAAACATTTATTGAATTATATTCTTAGTATATAACTATATTCAATAAACAGGTTCTTGACCTGCAGATGGTAAATTCTTCATGCATGTGTGATTATGTGGTGTTAAGTGATTATTTATTACCGTTGCTGATAAGAATGGCCAATTCTTGAGAATACCTCTTAACCCCATTCAACAGTTTTAAACCACAAGTAATGTAGTGTATTGGAGTGTCACTTCTCTCATGTTTACCCGTTTCGCTGGCACGGGAACATTGTCGATACATTGTATACTAGTTACAGGAAGCCCTAACATATCATTGTTCAATGTATTGTTTTTACATTTTTCACATTGTTTACCTTAACAAATTATATTGATTGTTTCAAACAGCATAACTTTCAGAAACAATCTTTAATATGTTTCCAGTAATCTGGTATTATGATTTTGAAAAGATCCCTAAAATTCTCTACAACTAGGGATCAAGTCTACGACAGGACTAGGGCTGCAACAATATACCGGTATATCGGTATATATCGCAATACGCAATCTGCATATTATATTGCGATATGATTTTCATCATACCGGTACGAAAATTTTACAAAAATTCATTCACATTTCGTCCAGAAAAGCCATCCGAAATAATGATAAAAAGGTAAACAAAACAAAGCAGTGTAAATTATTTTTACGTAAAAAAAGCATTCTAAAAAGTGTATTATACGGAGTAGCGTTGTTACATGGGAGCATTCATTCGATGCTTTTGAACAGATTATCGTTGAATTAATTGCGCACAGCTGTAAATGTTTCGTTCGATTCTGATTCGAGCATTATTTGTAATCCGAATTTCGGAAACACGCTTCCAAATTTGAATGCTAACGCGACAATAAAAAATTATAGCGTCAAATTAAAAGTGCTTTATCCTTTGTCTCAATAAAAAGCGCGCGAAAATTATACAGACATGTAGAACGTCGCATGGAAAGAATGGGTGTATTTTGTGTTGTATAAAAACGTGAACATCACGTCAGCTGAATTACGCGTGATCAGTGGGAAAAACGCCCCGGTTGGACGTTATTTCATCACATCTTTAAATAGTAACAATTGCAAAAATGTATTTGATACTTAAGAAAATTTGCGAATGTTTGTGTTTCTTATTATTCTTGAGCACATTTATAGTAAATATTTACCAGAATTTGCTTTAAAATTGGAATTTATGGGATTATTGGGTAATTGGAAAATTATAATTTTGGTACAAGTTAGCAATATATTGCGATATATTGCAATACGGGTTTTTGAACTGACAATATATTGCAATACGGTTTTTGGCGTATTGTTGCAGCACTAGACAGGACCCTGTTTATACCTATCTATTCAAGCTTGATAGGAGCGAAAGCTTATTGAAACACTCTAGAGTCAGCTTTCTGGGTAGAAACATTACTTTGAATCTTTTAGAAAGAACAAAGAACGCTACCACAGCGGTTATCAAACTCGATCTCCCGGTCCTTATGCAGATACCATATACATGACCCCAAGGTAATCTTTTGGCAAAGCCGACACATTACCCAATACATCATACAATACTGACTAACCTATGACTGTAAGGCTCACACATTACCCACAACATCATTCAATACTGACTCATCTATAACTGCAAGGCTCACACATTACCCATTACATCATTCAATACTGACTGACCTATAACTGTAAGACAGCCGTCCCCAAAGATGTTGCCATACTTGTTGCTAACCAGGCACTGCACACACATGACATCGGTCTTCTGTGCCCTGGGAATTGTGAGCTGGGTTCTCTGCGAATTCAATGTGAAATTCCCCCTATTTATCGTTGCCTTTCCAGCTGAAATAAAGGACATTCTTTATATTAAAATCTAAGCCTCCTGTGAATACTGAGCTAAATGTATGTAAGTGTGTGTAAATGTTGTCCCTGGGCCCGTATTCACCAACCCATTCTTAGACTTATGAATAAAGAAAAGACTTGGAACCAAGAAAAATGCGTTCAGTGTTTGAATATATACAGGCCTCCACTGGTGATTATGTCATTAACAAATGTAAATGCGCCATGTGTGAGTAACATGCTTCTCACATTTTTTTGCTTGCTTGTTTTTTGCTGTCCTGCTTATATTATTTATTTATATGTCAGTTAACCCCTTGTTTATTATCCGTGTATATAGTGTATATGAGTTTCTTGTGTGTTAAAAAAAAAATAATAATAAATAAAAATAAACATGTATATATGTGTATATATGTGCTATGTAGATGTTTTTTCATGTGATTAAATAAGCTTTTTTATACTCCCTTCTTGTGTGCTTTTAAAATGTTATAAACATGTATATATGTGTATATATGTGCTATTTATTTGTTGTACTATGTAGCTATTGTGCATGTGCTTGTATATGCTTTTAAACATGAATTGTGTGCTATACTTGTTTGAATATCTTAAATCTTAATATAGGTCTGCAATGCTTTGTGTGTACAACTTATCAGTGTATAACATATGTTTTAATTATGAACTATGTAAAAACAGCTCCAATATAGTTCTTAGGTATATTTCCCTTTGTCATATCTATGTGTAACTTACAAAATATTATACTTTTAATGAACATTTTTTACTAAATTTTGTGTTTTATATGCTCTAAAATCTAAATATGTCCTTGAAGTATAAATGCTCATATAATATGCTTAATCTTTCTTTCTTTCAGCTCAATATACACTTGTTATATATATACAATTGTTTTGTCGGGAAATAGCTCATAAGCTAATGTTTTTTGTTATTCACATCCGACGTTAAATAAAGATTCTTGTATCTTGTATCTTGTAACAAAATGTTCTATATGAAGAATAATATAAATAGAGATGTTTACTGTAGAGTTTGACTCAAAATTAAAGAAATTGTTGAATATTCTAATTTAAAGAATTTTCTTTATTCTTAGACTTAAGTCTAAGAATTGTTTGGTGAATACGGACCCGGATCAGGTTGAGAAGTCCACAGTCCCCTTTTATGAAATTTTTAATTTAAAGAAAGATGTTCTAAAGGCAAATCGCGTCTAAGTGGAAAGTTTTGTCCCTGATTAGCTTGTACAGACTGCACAGGCTAATCTAGGACAGGCATAAAGCCCAGTTTTAACAGAACAGGGCTCATTTAAATCTACTCAAGGCTCCTGTCACTGAAAATGTTCATACGCCAAAATTTATGAAAATGATAAGAAAACTGGAAAAATATTGTCAACGCTTTCAATGTAGACTGAGGGTGCTCTGTCTTTTCCAGTTAGCCCAACAAGAGCCCCCACTTATCTTGTTATCACCATGGACTTATATGGCTAATAAGGCAAATATGAGACAATACTATAAGCACAAAAATTAACACCAATCTTCTGAGAGGTTGGCTCAAATAATTGAAACGGGAAGAGGAGTGGGTGTTCTCATTATAAACCCACAATGACAATTTTCAATTATTCTAAAGGACAAGAAATAACTGTACAAGTAAACTTACCTTGAGCTAATTGGATATGTATTTATCAACTGCAACTGCAAAAACCGTTATTATCATAAGAAGTTTGTAACATCTCATTCGTCAGTAAGCCCCGTTCTGCGAAAACTGGGCTTTATTCATGTGCATAAATGTCCTAACAGATTGGACTGTGCAGTCGGCACAAAGTAATCAGGGACGACAATTTCCACCTAAACAAGAAACTCCTTTTAAACGAACATTTCCATAAA
Organism: Dreissena polymorpha; assembly: GCF_020536995.1. Taxonomy (NCBI): domain Eukaryota; kingdom Metazoa; phylum Mollusca; class Bivalvia; order Myida; family Dreissenidae; genus Dreissena; species Dreissena polymorpha. The sequence goes on along the minus strand of NC_068368.1, from coordinate 62,641,122 downwards.
AAAGCAGGAAGTGTCGTCCCTGATAGTCCTGTGCAGACTGCACATGCTTATCTGGGGTGACACTTTAAGCACATGCTTTAAACCCCATTTTCCCAGAACAAGGCTAAATTGTAGAACTCACAGATTGCCAATGCCACTTACCACATCCTTCCTCGTCCTTCCCATCTGCACATTGCGCAATACCGTCATATATCTGATTACTTGGCAGACACTTCTTGCCCTGATCACAGCTGAAGCTTGGGAACTCACAGGGCGCAGGGGGTAAGCATGGCTCAGAATCCAGTATACAGGCACCATTGCACAGCTTGGTGCCATCTGCTGGGCAGCTAATAGATCCTTCAAAATGTAGATTATGTCCCATTAATGGGAAACTTAAAAGAAATTATCCAGGAATAGGTTAACAAAAATTCTTAACATCCTGCTGATAAGCCCTGAATAAAGCACAACAAGAGCTTTCACCATAGGATGACACATGCCCCCTATAAACGCTTTGGTTATTGAAATGCACTAAGTGACCTCATGACCTAGTTTTTGACCTGGCATGACCCATATTCGAACTTGACCTAGATATTGTCTAGATACAACTTCTGACCAAGTTTGCTAAAGATCAGATGAAAAGTATTTGAAATAGAGAGCGGACACGAAAAGTGTGACAGACAGACAGACTTACAGACGGACAGTGCGAAAACTATATACGTATAAAAAGCGTTAATTTATGATATTGATTCACCTCAACTTTTGAATACGAGGTCAAATGAAGCAAACAAGCATCAAGCTGACTAATTGAGGATTCATAGTTCTCTGAGATATAAAAGCAAAAGGCTGCATATTAAAACAAACTACTTCAGATCCTTTGAAAAACATCCTTAGACGAATGGAAAAGAAGAGCAATTCACATGTCTAGAATTCTTTTAAATTATTTTGAGTAAAATTAACAATGTGTAACCTACTAGGACAGTTATTCTCATCAGCATTATTAGGACAGTCTGGGTTGCTATCGCAGAACTGCTTGATGGGTATACACCAGGAATAGCCCTCGTTTGACTGACCACCACAGTCGAAGTAGAATGGGGGCAACCTGTAACACATGTATCCATAGTTAATTGCAATTTCACAGGGCTCGCAATGTAGTTGGTCATTTAAGCCATTTGCTAAAATATTGAAAACACAACTCAAACAAAGTCTGATTTGCAAACATGGTTAAATATCATAAAAAAGTGTACATGTAGAAAGCATCCACCATTTGAACCACGACTGGTTTTTAATGTATTTGTCTTTGTTTCAATTAAAGCGTTCGCAAATTAAACAGTAAGACAAAAACAACGGTCTGCACCGGAATATAAGACCATGCATAATGCAATAGAACCGATTTTTTGACTATAGTTGTTTGATAACCGTTCTCAGAATGCAGGTTAATGTTAGTTTCAAACCATGTTTTTAAGCTTGATTACATTAGAAGCTTGTGGCTAATGTATATAAGAGACACTTTCAAATCTGTTTTCAAATCCATTGTACCAGATGAGTGTGGAATAACGATTAGCGTCTATTTATAGCGCCTTGAAAAAATAAACTATCGTATTTTCTGATTTTATTTTAAAAGTAAAACAAAGAAAAACACACTTAATATAAGTGTAAACTTGAAAATATATGATCCGCCGATTACTTCTAATACTGTGCACATTCGTTTTTTTCAATATCACAGAAATGATTTTGCCAGTTCTTTATTATTTAACATAAACCGCTGAAAATATATGGTTTTAAAACTGTTGTTGATTTGTAAGAAACAAATTTATAAATGCCCTAAGGTTACTGTTAAGTATAAAATAAGCCAGCTTACCAATTAGAGTTAGTTTAAAACAATCCATTATACCAGTGTGAGGAATTTTTAAAATAAGCAATCATACCAATGAGAGGAAGATTAAAATAAGCCATCATACCAGTGAGAGGGAGTTTAAAATAAGCCATCATACCAATGAGAGGGAGTTTAAAATGAGCCAGCATACCAGCGAGAGGGAGTTTAAAATGAACCATCATACCAGTGAGAGCGAGTTTAAAATTAGTTATCATACCAATGAGAGGGAGTTTAAAATGAGCCATCATACAAGTGAGAGGGAGTATAAAATAAGCCATCATACCAGCGAGATGGAGTTTAAAATAAGCCACCATACCAATGCAGCGTTTTTTTCCTTCTTTAACTAGTACCGGGGAACGGTGCCTTTCCCAAAGCCTACCGGAGGCTTCCCAATTTTAGCACCGGACCTTTCCCAATATCGATACCTACCGTTCCGAACGATTCTAGGTGCCGTTCCCAATCGCCAGTGTCTTTTATATTCGCTGGAAATATCTTTTGAAATCGTCGAGCCTTTCATTTTTGGTCATTTTTTGTGCCGGACATTGTTGCGTAGAAAGTAAACAAAACTTTTCAATGGGGCGCAACTTTAACCGCTGTGTAAAATGTGACTGAATTACATAAACGCGACGATTGATCGATTTTTCCCGTGAAAGAATTCCATTGTAAAGACCAAAAACTTTTTCAACACTACTTTTTGTTGACATAAAAAAAACGTAACCGTATTGAGTTTAATGCGCATATAACTTAAGATCTATGTATAGTTTTTTAAGTGTCAAATCCGGACAGAAACTATGCGGATACGGATATAAAGAAATAAAAGTTAAACATAAAAATAAAAATAATGAGACATGGGTGTAAATACTATAGTTATTTACAATATATACATTAGCATTTTATGGCAGATGATCGTAATATTTTATTTAATGATTTGTAAAATAAAAACAAAATATAAGACTAATACCTTTGAAAATAGTTGCTAAAGCATTCCAATCTAAAAACTCATTTTGGTTATGTGTGACTATTCTCACTGTCTATTGTTAAAAGATTTCAAACCAGTACAAGTTCTATTGTTGTTTTTTTTTAAAGTTTTTAATTTAACTCACATGAACCATTGAAGGGCTTGTGGAACTTTTAAGGGCTAAAACAAAATTATTAATATTATTTTGTATGCAACCTCAGTGCTTATGCCTATCACTGGAAGATATTTTTCCATTGACAGGCACATTCCTACTGAAGTAGCAATAACACAATTTCCACATGACATGATTCGATAGTCCAAATATCATCACTAGTAGTTTTTCTGTTAAAACCTAGAGCTTAAAATGCTTTGTGGTGCAGAATATAGTCCCTAATGATAGATAACATGCATTTTAAAGGTCCCCAATTCATCAATTTTGCGACTCAAATTTTTCCCAATTCATTGATTTTGCGACTCGTTTTTTCCCAATTTGAAGATTTCACGACTCGAAACATTCCCATTGTAGGGGTACAGGTACCTTTCTTCTTTGGGGAAAAAAAGGCTGCAATGAGAGGGAGTTTAAAATAAGCCATAATACCAATGAGAGGGAGTTTACAATAAGCCATCATACCATTGAGAGGGAGTTTAAAATAGGCTGTCATACCAATGAGAGAGAGTTTAAAATAAGCCATCATACCAATGAGAGGGATTTTAAAATGAGCCATCATACCAATGAGAGGGAGTTTAAAATAAGCCATCATACCAGCGAGAGGGAAATTAAAATGAGCCATCATACCAGTGAGAGGGAGTTTAAAATAAGCCATCATACCAATGAGAGGGAGTTTAAAATAAGCCATCATACCAATGAGAGGGAGTTTAAAATAAGCCATCACACCAGGGAGAGTGAGTTTAAAATAACCCATCATACCAGTGAGAGGGAGTTTAAAATAAGCCATCGTACCAGTGAGAGGGAGTTTAAAATAAGCCATCATACCAGCGAGAGGGAGTTTACATTAAGCCATCATACCAATGAGAGGGAGTTTAAAATAAGCCATGATATCAATGAGAGGGAGTTTAAAATGAACCATCATACCAGTGTGAGTGAGTTTAATATGAGCCATCATACCAGTGAGAGGGAGTTTAAAATAAGCCATCATACCAGTGAGAGAAAGTTTGAATAAGCCATCACACCAGTGAGAGGGAGTTTAAATGAGCCATCATACCAATGCGAGGGAGTTTATAATGAGCCATCATACCAGTGAGATGGAGTTTACAATAAGCCATCATACCAATTAGAGCGAGTTTAAAATAAGCCATCATACCAGTGAGAGGGAGTTTTAAATAATCCATCATACCAATGAAAGGGAGTTTAAAATAAGCCATCATACCAGCGAGAGGGAGTTTAAAATAAGCTGTTATACCAATGAGAGTGTGCTTAAAATGAGCCATCATACCAACGAGAGGGAGTTTAAAATGAGCCATCATTCTATTGAGAGGGAGTTTAAAATAAGCCATCATATAAATGAGAGGGAGTTTAAAAGAAGCCATCATACCAATGAGAGGGAGTTTAAAATAAGCCATCATACCAGCAAGAGGGAGTTTACAATAAGCCATCATACCAGTGAGAGGGAGTTTAAAATAAGCCATCATACCAGCGAGAGGGAGTTTAAATTAAGCCATCATACCGATGAGAGGGAGTTTAAAATGAGCCATCATTCTAATGCGAGAAAGTTAAAATAAGCCATCTAAACAGTGAGAGGAATTCAAAAATAAGCCATCTTACCAATTAGAGGAAGTTTTTAAAAAGCCATCATACCAATGAGAGAATGTTTTTAAAAAAAGCAATTAAAATAAGCTGTCATACCAATGAGAGGAAGTTTAAAATAAGAAATCATTCCAATTAGAAGAAGTTTAAAATAAGGCTTTATTTAAAAGTAAGTGGCCCTACCAATGAGAGGTTTCCCATTTATCATCCATACCGGCGCCCCCTGGTAAGTGTTGTGTGATGTGGCCCTGCAGTGGAACGTGGCATCCTTGTCTACAGGAGAGGACAGGGCGACCGGCTGCTCACCAGGCACAAACTTTGGTGGCGCTGGTGGAAAGACACAGGTAGTGTAAAGGATTATAAGGATTCAAATGTAGTCCGCACAGGCTTATCAGAGACAACACTTTATGCCCAACTGGATTTTCGCTAAAAGACTTCCTTTAAACAAAAACAAAATATTTAAATTGGAATATGCCATTCCTTGTTTAGCCAGTGCTATTCCAAATGTTAATATAAGGCGACAATTTACGCAGATGAATGAAGAGCTGTTTTGTCAGAGCCAAGCTCATATAGTCAAATTTGCTAAAAAAGGAGCAGTAACTATATGGTAACTTCTGTCACAGCCAAAGAGGTACTTGGTAGTGCCACAAAGACACCATAATTTATATTTGTACATAAAAGTAAATGAAAACATACGCTTCAGTTATATCATTACAATTGAGCCGTTCCACGACAAAACCTGCATTAATGACAAAAAAATCAATTTTTCGTTTTTTTCAGTTTCATATTGAACGTTCATCCATGAATTCAATGATGTATAAATTACATGTGTCACCACTATTTAGCGTTGCTATGACAATATTATATACGCATATTATCACGCAACAAAGATGTTGACGTCGCGTCATTTTCAATCGGAATGACACATTCATGATGTTAACAGCATGTAAATAGTTCGCAATATCAAACACTAATTCAAATATTTCAATAACTTGTTGGAAAACCCTGCATTAACACGCGCATGTATTAAAATAACTGTTTAGGCTTATGTTCGAATACATGATGTAATCACATGCAATCAGTCTGTGGGTGTTGGACAGGTAATGTTCTGACAACATGGTCGCACAAATGGTCGGGCAGTTCTGTAAAGATATTTCACGCGATTCTCGGATAGCCCTGCCGGTTTAATTAAGCACGGTTCTGCTGAGGGGAGTTTCCTGTGTTTCATGATGAAGAACTCTTCCTCTGGTAGGTCCGTTGCTTTCTTCGTGAAAACCGTACCGGGCCTCGATGAGTCGAACCTGAAGTACTGGTACTTCCTGTAACACATTAGCCAGAAACCATCTTTAGACATGTCTTTTAGCTATGTTTTTCTTAAAAGTATGTGTTTTATTATTAAGTATAATAATTAAATACTTGTGTAGCTTATAAAAAGTTGGACACACAACCTTATCCCGGGTATTGCTTTAAAAGATGTAGACAAGAAAGTCTTCCAGTCACGCCAGCGCCAGGTCGGATATCGGACAGCCTCTTTTGGTTACAATATACTAAATCTTTTGGGAGTGCAATGCTATACTCTTTAAAAACCTGAACATCATTTATAAGAAGACACAATTTTCTGTGTGTGCACTTGCCATGACTTTATTTTAGAATGTTTCTTTGTGCATGTGGTAGGGAAAACATTGATGTTTAACAGAAATTCACTCATTTGCTTGAAGGTTAAAGACTACATGAGACTTTGACAGATGGCGGAAAACCCTCATCCACTGGTACGAACCTGGTAAATTGATGGCTGTAAAACAGTGACCGCTGATTCGCATCGAGTTCTTTCTTGCAAAACGCATGACCCCCCTTTTGTATTGTCTAAATCATTGCGGCTTGGAATGCTCTTTAAGAAAAGGTATTGTTATGGGGGTCTCTATGCGCAAAAGTTTGACTTTATTTTTGTTGAAGTTATTGCTTTTACATTGAATTTGTGTAGGAAATCTTTTGATATATTGTAACCTAAACTAGCTTTAGGTAAAAATAAAATATCATCTGCAAGTGCAAAATATGACTGGGGAAGCTGATTTTTGGTCATTTCTTAACAAAAGAGAAGAAAATAAGTGCTTTAAATGCATTAATTCAGATATTTTGTCCTGGAATAGTTGTTTTTCAAGTTGACCCCCCACCCTGATATAGCCAAATAACGGCTAAATTGCTTTCCGACTTGATTTCAAAGGAATATTGGTTGACCGTGTAGCGTTAGTGTGCTACATGAAGTCAGAATTCAACGCCAGGGACTCCGTGATCCAGTAACGCAACAATAGCTTGTGCATAAAGCATGAACATTCAAACAGAGCCCCATTTCACCGACATGGAATGGCGGACATTTTTACAGTTTGGACAGTGCAGCAGACACTTAATTGAGGCAGCCTTCATATTTAGAACAATCATTAACATAACAAGGTTTATTACTTCCTATTATTCATAGAAATACACTAAAAATACTGAAATGCATGTTTTTTGCCATTTGATATCTATTTTTTATTGGGAATTTTGACTTTTTCAGGTAGAGGAATGTCTGCGACTCAGCCGAGGGCCACTGGATAAGGGTTGTTGATGGCAAAACAGGTAATAATACTAAATTAGTATCATGTACACAAGCAAATAAGCATATTTATGATGCTTAAGGTGTGAAATACTGTCATAATCAGGTTTGTGGTCACTCAAACCCTTGCTGTCATGCAATTCCCCGTGCAGTTTGTATGGATAGTTCCGCGTCCTGACACGTAAAGCTTGTGCTTAATGTTGGCAGCAGAAGTTGGCACTTAACAGGTTTATCCTTGTTCCTAAGCATGTATGCAGTGCATCTGAGTTGATATGCTACTTGTAACCCTACAATTAGCTTGTGTTTGGTATTGTTTTCTCACAATATGCTTACAGTCATGGTCCCGGCTTGAAAGGATGTGGCGTCCGACTTAAACATAGGATTGTTGTAGCAAGTGTCCCCTTCATCTTTTACCTTAGAGGGATCTTTTTGCCAAAAGGTGGCACTTTCAGCAACCAGTTTAGTTTTTTATTTGGTACATGCTTCTCTCAATCAGTGATTTAATGGAAGTATTGACCTTTTTTGCTTGTCTTTGCATACAAAGGTGACATGGATCAATGATATTTGTTGTTTTGAGAATTCTGCGGGAAGCTGTGTCCCCAAAAGATGTACTAGAAACCAGTCTTTCAGGAAGCCTGCATTGATCTGAGCTGCCTTTCTGCCCCTGTTACTTCATAGAACTTCATTTCTAAGCTTATAATGCTCTCCAACATATATGTATCTTGTTTATTTTAACCTTTCCTTCCAGTCTAAACCCCCAAAATGAGCATTTTTGTCTTTCGCTCAGTTATAAACGCCCATTTTGACCAGATTGCCACCATAACAATAGTCAAAAGTACTTATTTTGTGCCCAAAATTTGAAATTTGTATTCTCTTGAACCTCTGAATGACAGCTGGCAGTGCATATTGACCAGCTGCTGCAGTTTAAAGGCACCTATGGCATTATATGCTAGAATATATAATTGGCGACTGGTAAATAAATGGGCTCCAAGCAACAAGGCGCTTTCAAAATTTCACACTTTTATTAGTGTGAAACAACAAGTTATAGGAAGCTTATTGATTTCTACACTTCAAAGTATCTTTGGTCTCTCATTTTTGCTTATTTGTTGTTTGTCCTGGATGAAATTGGATTTTTTTTTGCTTTGAAATTGAAATTTTTGGGGGTATTTGAAAAAAACACACACAAAAAAGACATTATCAAAATTGCTTGGAGTGAAAATATCTAACAAGTTCATTCTTTCCCCACCCCGCATAAGCCCCACGTGCCTGTCCATATGGTTTGTTTTGGTATTTTGTTGCAGATATTGAACACAACAGCTTTAAATCTTAAAGGGACATTTAAGCTTTATCAGGCCTTAAATCGCCTTCTTGGGACCGAAAACACCTGCATGTGAACATGTGATCTAAAATAGCCAAATGGACAGATAATCCAGCCAAACGTAATATATTGGTGCAATATGAATAGGAAGATAATAATATGCAAGAAAAACACATTTGATTCAGAACATATTTTTCCTTTAGGTTACAATATACTAAATCTTTTGAGAGTGCAATGCTATACTCTTTAAAAACCTGCACATCATTTATAAGAAGACACAATTTTCTGTGTGGGCACTTGCCATGACTTTATTTTAGAATGTTTCTTTGTGCATGTGGTAGGGAAAACATTGATGTTTAACAGAAATTCACTCATTTGCTTGAAGGTTAAAGACTACATGAAACTTTGACAGATGGCGGAAATTCCTCATCCACTGGTACGAACCTGGTAAATTGATGGCTGTAAAACAGTGACCGCTGATTCGCATCGAGTTCTTTCTTGCAAAACGCATGACCCCCCTTTTGTATTGTCTAAATCATTGCGGCTTGGAATGCTCTTTAAGAAAAGGTATGGTTATGTGGGTCTCTATACGCAAAAGTTTGACTTTATTTTTTGTTGAAGTTATTGCTTTTACATTGAATTTGTGTAGGAAATCGTTTGGTATATTGTAACCTTTTGCAGTAGACGACTTGTTGACAGTATCCTCTGGCAGCTGAATGATGTCACAGTCCGAGCGTCTGAAGCGCATGTTCAATAAAATAAGTAAAACACACCATGTATAACATGCTTTAAGGACTAACATGTAATGATACCATTTACCGTGTAATTTATTCTGATATCATCAATATTACTACTTATTATCATCTTGTATATTTATGTTGCAAATAAAACTTGTAAAATACTATGTGTTTTTCTAATGGTAACATATTTAAGTAGTCGTTATTAATACAATAAATGTTAACTTATAACAACGATAAGGTTTATTACCTGTACAGCTTTTTGATATGGGTGAACCCACTGTCTACCAAACATCGTGAATGACCCGGAACCTGCATCATATACTAGTATTCGATTGAAGTGTCAGGCGCCGTGTCAGGACTCGCCATGCGAAGTACCCAAGCACAAACTGATTTTTGTTTTGACCTGAAAGCAACAACAATAACTTTGATCAAGAGATCAAGATCATATTCATCAGTCATCGTTTACTTAATGATCATCATCTTCATCGTCATCAGCATCAACATTATTACCGTCATCAGCTTCTTCACCAACATCGATGTGGTCGTCGTCATAACCAGCACACTTCCATCATCATTCATTTTAAAATCACTGTAATATGTTATGATCATTTATGAATCGCGTTATTATTATCACGATAAATATAACCAATAAAATATTCCAATATTATCGTTATATTTTGATTTAAACGGCTTTTGCGCAATATGAAATTATAATGATCACAATTAAAATTTAACTTACCCGAACAATTATCGGCGTGTATTGTGCACGAGAGATCTTCGCATCCATGGGTGTTGAGCACGTAGTCTATCATCGAGATGACAGCGTTAGGTTCCTGGGCATTAGTTCCATCTGCACCGATTCTCTCATTTTCGTCGATGAACAAATTTAATTGACGTGATTGTCCATCAATTCTCATTCCAAACATGTGGACTTTTTTTAACGATGCGAAATGTAATGGCCACATCTGTCGTGCATGGTGCGGTATACCTACACTTTGCGCGAAATCAAACGTGAAGTTGTTTGATCGCTCAGCTGGACATAGATGTGACGTTTCTTTTGCTTTTTTAATAAGACTGCTGTAAAGGTCTATTTCTTTTTGTGCAAAAACAATATGACTTTGCATTTCTTCAGTGGAAGCTAGCTTGTCCTCTTCCGATACTAAATCCATATTTTTCTTTGCAGCTTCTCACAGGTCGCGCACACATCGTCTCTAGTGGATGCAACCTTTATATGTGGGATGCAGGCACTCCATATTGACCGAGAGGTGCTTTTTTCGACGAAACGCACGCCAGCCTCTTGACAGCTTGCTTTATACAGCTTATAAATGTTCATTTTCGTTGTACCGCTGTGTAGGTATATCGGTGTCGTATCGTCTCTCCCACGCGGAGCTGCAGGTTGTGGAATTCCGAATTCTTCCGCATAGTTGCAGATGAATTGGACCACACGCTCGACATCTGTGAAGACCAGAGCATGTTTTGGTTTCCTTCCTGTATTTCCATGCCGGCGTGGGCCCGGACCTGTCATGTTCAATGACTGCCTTATTGATTTTAATGCACAACGTCTTATGTCAAATAACAATCTGAACGTGTATGCGCATATTTCCTGACCGCGGAATGTGTATTTTCCACGAATTCGCATTCTCTTTTTCCCACGCTTTGTAGATTCATTTGTGGGATCTTCGGACAAAATTTGAACAGCCTTTAAGAAACATTTCCTTTTCTTCCCTCGTCATTGCCCGACTATTAAGGGTGTGCGTTCTGATTTGGGAGGCATCAAATTTCTCGTGGCATTTCTTAGCACACCAACAGCCAGATTCGTGGAAACGTCGAATGCTATCATCTTATGAAAACGCATACCGTCATCACTTGCATCATCGTCAGTGGAGTCACTGCTTGATTCCGCAGGCTGCCCAGAAACGAAGGACCCAATTTGGTTTTTCATGACAGCAACATGCACATTCTATCTGGCCATTGTTGTCATCGGATGGCAGTTCTTGAGAATGTGCAGGCGTACATAATGGTGGTCTGCCAAAATGCTCAGAAAATATACTTTCGAGCTCCTGAAAACAATTACGACGTATCGATTCTATAATGTGCATTAAACATAAAATTAAAAAAAAATCGTTTTAATTTACATTTCATTTAAACACTTGTTTCATTCAATATTTTGACCTAAAACAATTATCTTAAAAAATTAAACACGGACTGGAATCGAACTCTGTTCTTCAGCGTGGAACGATTCTGGCTGACCAACTGAGCTAGTAATACTGATTTTTCAGGCGCATCACACAATAACATAAAGAAATTAAGTAGAATCATTTTACTACAAATAACATATTTCAAACCTATGTCGTTCATTTTACAAAAAAATGTTATTTAGGATCAATTTTGGAGAAAACAGTTTATACCGCAAACATATCAAAAGGACATTTCGAGATACAACAGTCAACTTTGAAATTGTTTCAAGCAGTGCAACGTGAGACGAAGATTAATTTGCTTCTATCTCTGATTACTGCCAACCGCTCTTTCGAGTATTATAGGCAGAGGGACATTATCGAGTCCGTTTCCTGGGAAGAACCAGTACTTGGTGTTTATGGAGGAGATAATGAGAACACTCCCAGAGTAGGGAGCGAACCCACGAACTCCCGATCGCTAGACGGACACCTCATCCACTACACCACCGCGATCTTCTTTCAATATAAATAAGTTTAAACTTTAATAACAATTAAATTGTGGTTGAATTATTGCATATTAAACATATCAGTGATTTTTAGTATTTGTGAGACCTTGTTTTGTAAAGAATTCATCACATAAATTGCGATCGGATTTAAACCCATGTTTAGCATACAAATGGGCGCCATTGTTATTATCGTCACTTTGTCACCCCGAATGTGCATCAATATCGGTGTTTATACAAATAGATCTATACAAAAAACATTATTTAATAAGTTAATAAATTTACCTCTATCTCCACCTCCATTTATATCCAACAGAACAGAAATAACACTAAAAACCAATCCGTTAATCACAACTAATTTAAGCTCCGCGTAAATGCACTGTGTAAACTCGCATGTGACGACGTCATAATAAGTGGGATTTTCCCAACGTCATCACTGATGTCACTAATGCAGGTTTTGTCGTGGAACGGCTCAATTGTATTATGGATAGATATTTATGACAACACAATTTAATACATCTGATAAAAGTCCAAAACAGAGTTATAGCATTGCTTTCCCAGATTGGGACATTCTTCGCAACATAAATTTCTGTGATAACCTAACATCTTTAATTCAGCGTTCTAGATAAGCAGTGTATCAGCGTAATATACGCATTAGAAATATCAAGATACGCTCAATTTATCCTTTCCGTGCGTACATTCAAGCCAATATGGGCATACACAATTGATGTTAATTCTCTGCGTACAGCGTAAACAAAAGATATAAACAGCTGATTGTCTTTCGCCAAAATCTGATGCTGGTTATCGTAAATTTTAGAGCAAATTGGTGCGCTGGATTGTAAAAATAGTTAGCCAGTCGGTATGTAAACTCTGTATCATCTAGGCACATGGTAAATTTAGTATTGATGTTTTTAACAGACAGTCAAATGCTTATGTATTTATTTAATTACATGAAGAGGTCAGCATGGCTTCTTCGGAGCCAAAACAAATTACTTCTCAAAGTAAAATTGATTCTTTTTAAACTGCAAAAGTTGTATCAAATAAAATTAGTGTACTGCCAATACTGACTGATTTAATTTCATCTGTTTTCAAATCAAAAAGGACTCACTTAAACGCTTATAAAAGAACTAATGAAAGTTAGCAAAAAATTTCCATGGCTCACTGTGATGGAAGCCTATAAACAAAGGACAGTTAAAAAACAAAAGAAATACTTAAAGAAACCTACTACAATGAAGGAATAGTTAATGGTGTATTGTGTTAAACATGATTAAAGAGGTGTGTCTGTACTCCGGCTATATTCTTGTTTTACTTTTAGCAAATTACCCTTCAAGCAAGGCAAAATTTGACCATTTACCCCCATGATTTGAAAAGTGGGGGTATTTACTCCCATGGGTCAAAAATAAATTATCTATAACGCTGTTAATTATTTAATACATCGAGTACTTTAAGGATAAGGAAATTTGTTTAACACATCATACATCTGTTGAAGCGTTGTATTTTGGCAGCTATATATACCACCCCAGGAAACCCAATACCTTGTGAGCAGCATAAGACCATCCGAGCAGCTTTGTACATTTTTGCATGAACTTACATAGGGTAGGTAAATTAGAAAAAATTAAAAATTTCAAAGTCCAATTTCAAACAAAGCCACTACAATAATGAAAGGATTTATACAAACTTACACATGTCTGCCATAATCTCTCAGCAGGGCTTCTCCGGAAAACTATTTGTTTGAGGAGAAATTTGCGTTTTTAATGACCATGTTGGGAAAACATGGAAACCATCTGGAGAGGAATCCTTTAATTATTGTAGTGGCTTGCCAATTAAATCAGTTTTTCTCCCCTAAATGCCTGAACATGGCCCATTTTGCCCGATCTTCTTCATCAGGGAGCCACATTTCGCTCACTTTTTAAGAAAATTTGTCAGGATTTTTTCTACACGTAGGCCAATACCTTTGTTAATAATGTTAATACACGGTTGTTTGAAATTGGACTTTGATTTTTTTTAATTTTTCAAATGTATTAACCCTATGTAAGTTTACGCTAAAATATACAAAGCTGCTCGGATGGTCTTATGCTGCTCACAATATATCGGGTTTCCTGGGGTATATACAGTAAGATCATTTATATTCATAAGCATGAAATTTCATGGTTTTTCAAAAACTGACTTTTGTGGACAAGTACATTTGAGGATTTCTAATTCTGAAAAAATAAATAAATAATTGTTTAAGGGATCTCATATTTGTGAATTGGTCACCTATAAAATCAAAGAAAATTATTGTTCAACAAACAATAAAGATTTTACAGTAATATGGCCTACTTACATGTGATTTTCAGGCTGACTTTAGCTCGTACAGGCTGCAGTTCCCCAAGGTGGGCCTCACACAGGTATTCTCCCGCCTGACTCTGCGTGTTATCGGGAACCTTTACCTTGGGCAGAGTCAAAGTCGTGCCATTTCCCACTACCTTGTTCAAACGCAGCCAGTCTATCCTGAAAGTTTCTCTGAAACAATGGAAATGAGCCGCATCAAAAACTGGTCATCACGCATCCAGTCTACACTAAAAGTTTCTCTGAAGCGATGGGAATGAGTCTCATCAAAAACTGGTCGTCACACGTCCAGTCTTACTTAAAGTTTCTCTGAAACAATGGAAATGAGCCTCATCAAAAACTGGTCGTCACACGTCCAGTCTTACTTAAAGTTTCTCTGAAACAATGGAAATGAGCCTCATCAAAAACTGGTAGTCACGCGTCCAGTCTTACTTAAAGTTTCTCTGAAAATATGGAAATGAGCCTCATCAAAAACTGGTCGTCACACGTCCAGTCCATACTTAAAGTTTCTCTGAAACAATGGAAATGAGCCTCATCAAAAACTGGTCGTCACGCGTCCAGTCTTACTTAAAGTTTCTCTGAAACAATCGAAATGAGCCTCATCAAAAACTGATCGTCACGCGTCCTGTCTTACTTAAAATTTCTCTGAAACAATGGAAATGAGCCGCATCAAAAACTGGTCGTCACGCGTCCAGTCTTACTTAAAGTTTCTCTGAAAATATGGAAATGAGCCTCATCAAAAACTGGTCGTCATGCATCCAGTCTATACTTAAAGTTTCTCTGAAACAATAGAAATGAGTCTCATCAAAAACTGGTCATCACGCATCCAGTCTACACTAAGTTTCTCTGAAACGATGCAAATTAGTCTCATCAAAAACTGGTCATCACACGTCCAGTCAACACTTAAAGTTTCTCTGAAACAATGGAAATGAGCCTCTTCAAAAACTGGTCGTCAATTGTCCAGTCTATACTTTAAGTTTCTCTGAAACAATAGAAATGAGTCTCATCAAAAACTGGTCGTGATACCGCCAGTCTATACTTAAAGTTTCTCTGAAACAATTGAAATGAGCCTCATAAAAAACTGGTCGTCATGTGTATAGTCTATACTTTTTTAAGTTTCTCTGAAACAATAGAAATGAGCCTCATCAAAAACAGGTCTTCATGCGTCTAGTCTATACTTAAAGTTTCTCTGAAACAATGGAAATGAATCTCATCAAAAACTGGTTGTCATGTGTCTAGTCTATACTTTAAGTTTCTCTGAAACAATGGAAATGAGACTCATCAAAAACTGGTTGTCACGCGTCCAGTCTTACTTAAAGTTTCTCTGAAACAATGGAGAGGCCTCATCAAAAACTGTTCATAACGCATCCAGTCTATTCTTAAAGTCTCTTTGAAATCGTGTACTGTAATTAATCCAGACATTGTGTTTTATGAACACACCCCAGTTTTATCCAAAATAATTATATTCGTGACTCTAAATTTGCAGAAATATATTGTTGGTAGTTAATGACTCTTTTTAATCCGACACTTTATTTTTTATGCTATTTTACCAGAAATCAGCTCTGATGGGCTTATCTGTTGAGCCTTGGATCATGCATTTTCAAAACCGGATTAAGGTCATAAAACCTGGAAGACAAATGCCTGAAGGCATTTGGCCATTACATTTGCTTTTTAGGTGAATAACTATGTTGTAGTGACAATAGTTTCACCTAACAACGTAAAGCGAAACAAACATTAAAGTAATTCATGCTGTACGGCCTGTTATTTTACAAGCATATGCTCCTATTCAATGACGCCATACACATTGCATACACATATTGTTAGAGTTTCTCAAAATTTCCGAAGTCTGTACTTTTTGTCTCTTAATTTTCAGACACCTGTATGATTTGAATATTGTTTGTTTCTAAATTTTACAGTAAATAATTACAGTAAATGGATATGGTTTTGATGGATGCATTTGAATGCATTTGAAGAGCTTGCACATAATTTTTTTTTTTTAATCCTGACCAAAAAAAAAACTTTTTATAGAGACACATAAGGTGAGTCGGTTTTCTAAATGAACAATTTTTTAGGGAGGGTCATATCTGCGATCATTCTTTACTAGATTACTTCACTGTGTCTAAAATAAATCCATAGCAGGGAGCAAATACACAGGAGCAAAAACACCTGAAACTGAGATTGAGTGTGGGAGAGTGGGGGGAGGGAGGGGTCAATGGATTAACCATGGGTAAACCTGTAAAAAAGCTTACCCTGCTGTCTTTGTGTAATAGGAGAAGATACATGTGAGTAAAGCATCATCCCCAGCCATCACTGTAACATCATCGTTATATTTAATCTCTGGGGCACGGTTATTTCCTTGACCTGTAACAAAGTTAGAACTGGGGTCACTAATGTTCCAGGAATCAGGACTATTATTAGCGGACTACAAGCAGAATTTATGTCCCAAAATTGTACTTTTAGGCTTATAATAAAAATTTTCACCAGAAAAAATATATTTGAGCCGTGCTCTGTGAAAAGGGGTTTAATGCATGTGCGTAAAGTGTCGTCCCAGGTTAGCCTATGCAGTTGGCACAGGCTTATCAGGGACAACACATTCCGCCTAAACTTAACTTTTGCTAAGAAGAAACTTTCTTTAAACAAAAAAATATTGAAGCCGAAATAGTCGTCCCCGATAAGCCTGTGTGGGCTTCACAGGCTAATCTAGGACAACATTTTACGCATATGCTTTAAACCCCTATTCACAATACACTGCCCATTTTTAAAAGGTATGCAACAGGTTAAAAGATCAAACTTCAGAACAATTTTATACCCGGTAATTTTGGGGGAAAACAGGATAACCTGTACATATAATTTAAATTATTGAATGTTGTACTTTGAAACTGGGTTTATTATCGTACCCTAATTGACACATTAAACTCGGGATATTTAAGAATTTAGAAATATTAATTGCACATGTATATCTTTAATTGTTGAATGTGTGACCAGATAACATGGCGGCTTTATCAGAATTTGACCTCATTATTTATTTAACTAGTACATATATCAACAAGAGCACCGCGCTGCGGGTGCAGACCGCTCATCTTTTTTCTTTTTAAAGGTGAAGGGACTCTCATTTTCAATCACAAAGGAGGGAGGGGTGGAGTGAAGAGGGGTGTATAGTGTGGGGGCGTGGACATTAATTACATTATCTTCTAAAAATGCGAACAAAAATGCAAAAAAAAAATAATTCGGGTTGGGGGGGGGATTCTTGGGTGCGATGGTTGGATGGTATTTTAAACATAAAATAATAAAAATAAATATTTGTGTTTTTTAACCGTTTCAAAAAAAAACAACATTGGGGGGGAGAGAAGGGGGGGGGGGTGGTTGTATAGTGTGAGGGTGTGATGGTTATTTGTGAGATGATCGTAAAAAAAAAAAAAAAAAAAAAAATTAGGGGGGGGGTGGGAATTCGGGGAGGGGGGGGGGAGGGGGATTGGGGGTTTATTCTTGGGTGCGATGGTTGGACGCTATTTCAAACATAAAATAATAAAAATAAATATTTGTGTTATTTAACTGTTTCAAAAAAAAAAAATTGGGGGGGGGTGGGGTGGGTATAGTATAGTGTGAGGGTGTGGTGGTCATTTGTGAGATGATCTTAAAAAAAAAAAAATGTTTGGGGGGGGGGAATTCAGGGGGAGGGGGGTATTCTTGGGTGCCATGGTTGGACGGTATTTTAAACATAAAATAATAAAAATAAATATTTGTGTTTTTTAACCGTTTCAAAAAAAAATTGGGAGTGGGGTGGGGGGGTATAGTATAGTGTGAGGGTGTGGTGGTCATTTGTGAGATGATCTTAAAAAAAAAAAAAAAAAAAAAAATTGTGGGGGGGGGGAGGAGGGAGGACACGGGGGATGGTTTGGGTGGAGTCTATTGTGGTATGTCAGGTAAGAGTAGTTTTGTCAAAGTATCAATCAAATCTAATCTTAAATAAAGAAGTTATGGCATTTTTAGCAAAATTTAATAATTTGACCTTGAGAGTCAAGGTCATTCAAAGGTCAAGGTAAAATTCAACTTGCCAGGTACAGCAACCTCGTGACAGCATGAAAGTATTTGAAGTTTGAAAGCAATGGCCTTGATACTTAAGAAGTAAAGTGGATCGAAACAAAAAATTTAACCATATATTCAAAGTTACTAAGTCAAAAAAGGGCCATAATTCCATAAAAATGACAACCAGAGTTATGCAACTTGTCCTTTTACTGTACCCTTATGATAGTTTGCGAGTGTTCCAAGTATGAAAGCAATATCTATGATACTTTAGGGGTAAAGTGGACCAAATCACAAAACTTAACCAAATTTTCAATTTTCTAAGTATAAAGGGCCCATAATTCCGTCCAAATGCCAGTCAGAGTTACATAACTTTGCCTGCACAGTCCCCTTATGATAGTTAATAAGTGTTGCAAGTATGAAAGCAAAAGCTTTGATACTGTAGGAATAAAGTGGACCTAAACACAAAACTTAACCAAATTTTCAATTTTCTAAGTATAAAAAGGGCACATAATTATGTCAAAATGCCAGTCAGAGTTACATTACTTTGTCTGCACAGTCCCCGTATGATAGTTAGTAAGTGTTGCAAGTATGAAAGCAATAGCTTTGATACTTAAGGAATAAAATGGACCTAAACACAAAACTTAACCAAAATTTTCAATTTTCTAAGTATAAAAAGGGCACATCATTCTGTCAAAATGCACGCCAGAGTTATCTAACTTTGCATGCCCAGTCCCCTCATGATAGTAAGTAAGTGTACCAAGTTTGAATGCAATAGCATTCATACTTTCTGAGAAAAGCGGACATAAACGCAAAACTTAACCGGACGCCAACGCCGACGCCAAGGTGATGACAATAGGTCATAATTTTTTTTCAAAAAATAGATGAGCTTAAAATGGTTCCTTCCTATGCAAATATCACTGAGGGGTGCAACGTTAGTAGGGAATCCTCTTGTTGATTGGTAAATGGCAAATCTAATGTACAAACTCCTGATTTCTTCAATAACCATTGTTTATTGCAGGAATGAAAGTGTTGAACACATGACATAACCACTCGCATACCAGTCTTTATTAAACAGCAACTTAGGAGGGGCAAATAAAGCAACCTGGCCTTACTGATAAAAGGATTGTTCAGCATGTCGGATTATTGTTATAAGAGAGCTATTCAACTGTCCACTCAGGGTACAAAGTGGCAAAGACTATAAGGATAAAGTACAAACAATTAAACAATTGGAAGGAACCTTTTTGCTATCAGGGTTTTTTTTTAGAGAAAGGGGAAGACGCTGGACGCTGGGTGAAAGGGGAAAAAAGAGTGCGAAAGAGACATATTAGGGGGAAAAAAAATCAACTGTTCATTTCAATGTCTATAACTCATCAAAAGAGGCTTGTCTCTGTCCTTTTTGTTCTTAAACACATTTAACACGTATTAACGTCAAAGTCCTTAATAAAGTTGCAGGTGTAGATCTAATAATGGGAAATGTATTAACTATATTTCTGTACTGGGGCCGGGGGACGATGTCAATTTTGTGATTTCAATTTCATGATGAATGGGTTGACGATCTTGATCTGCTACAGTATTGGAGGGGAAAGGAGCGGCAGCTGCCGATTGTCTACTTTCACTTTCACAATGTTCGATGTTGATTACCTCAGAATCCTGCTGGGTTATAACGGTTATCGATGATTCTTTCTTTAAAAATGCCTCGATGCGTTCAGTATCTTCCGAGTCCGAATGTTTTATTTTGTTTGTGTAAGAACGCCAATTGTGAGACATTTTTTTCTGTTTTCACGTTTATATCTTGGCTTGCATATAGCCCGGATGAAAATTCGACTGGTTTCCGGTAATTAATTGACGAAACACCCTTCTCTCGCAAGACCGGTATCCAGTAAAATAGTCACATGATTATTACGATTAGTTGCCCAGTTTACATGACGTAATTTAAGAGCTATATTTAGAATAACTGGGATTCCCAGATTTTTTGTATTCGTCTGGAGAGAGAGAGCGATATCGTTGTACATGGTGCAAATTGGTTAATTGTCAAATGCCCAAAGGAAAAATAAACATTTCTTTGAGATAAAATATTATATTTTGGTGAAAAATGATATTTTTGGTGGGGATATTGTATTTTGAGGAGAAAAATTCTGGTAGGGGAAGACGCCAAATATCTGCGTCACTTTCTTAGTAAAAAAAACCCCTGGCTATACACATCAATTTGCGGTTAGATAACGTTTTCTTGACATTTTGCATTAAGGGTTGCCCATACGCAAGTGTTAATCATGGCAGGGGGGGTACCTATAAAGAGAGTACGACAAACAGTTAAGATAGCCTGAGGCCTTCAACCTATGTCTTGGCTGTTGATAAAAATCTCTGGTCACAATATATATAAGAAAACAAGTGTCCTTAACTACTGTGTCGCGAATACAATGAGGGGTACAACACATGGCCCAATTCAGGGTTTGTTCCTGCATGAAAATGGAATAACTTCTAATGAAGGTATAGCATGTTCATGCCATTGAAAAGTATAAAAAAACATACATATGAAATTCACTTAACAATGTATTTAAAACCTTAATTGAAACTGGATAACTTTACCTGTATTAACATTCAGCTTCATGGTCAGTGGGTTTAACACAGTCACTCCGTTGACTGTGTTTGTCCCAACACAACGAAAGTGTTTGCTATCTTCGGAAGTCAACCACAGAAAATGAAGGGTACCTACAAATAAGGTGAGCAAATTAGACATAAACGAGTCAGTAAAAAACATTTGTTAAATTGTGGTTTGTGCAACACACAGAACTGGGTTTTTCCAAAAAGCATTTAAATTTCTCCTGCCAGTGTTCAAGGATAATTTCATTAATTTGAAGTAACAAACATCACCGCATGCTTCTTTAAATATAACAAACAACAAGATGCGTTTGTGAAACACAATGTCCCCCTATATGAAGTTTGACTTTGAAGGATGACCTTGACCTTGTGAAGGATGACCTTGACCTTTCACCACTCAATGTGCAGCTCCATGAGATACACATGCATGCCAAATATCAAGTTGCTATATTCAATATTGCAAAAGTATTCATAAAATAAGCGATTTGGGCCAAATATATTTGACCTATGACCTTGAAGGATGACCTTGACCTTGACCTTTCACCACTCAAAATGTGCAGCTCCATGAGATACACATGCATGCCAAATATCAAGTTGCTATCTTCAATATTGCAAAAGTATTCATTAAATGAGCGATTTTGGCCATATATATTTGACCTCTTGACCTTGAAGGATGACCTTGACCTTGACTTTTCACCACTCAAAATGTGCAGCTTCATGAGATACACATGCATGCCAAATATGAAGTTGCTATCTTCAATATAGCAAAAGTTATTGCAAAATGTTAAAGTTGGCGCAAACAGACAGACCAACAGACAGGGCAAAAACAATATGTCCCCCACTACTATAGTGGGGGACATAAAAATTGTGTGCACTTTTGTATAACAAAGTTCAGATGCTTTACATGTGATGACATACACAAGTGATGCTTAAATAATACTACAATTCAATTTAAATATATGTGATATTTTCGAAAGCATTGTATTATAAACCTTAAAAGAGCTTGTTACATTAAGGGTAGAGCTGGAGTAATTTATTCTTACCATTTATTAAAGGAACTCCATTTTCAACACGTATATATTGCTTACATTAAAAACAAAAATTGTCTGAAAAGCTCAAGACTTTAAAATTCAAGCACTTGGAAATCAGATTCTTCAAATCATAAGTAGAATCTGATATAAAAGTTTTAAATTAGTCTTATGCAAATTCTACAATTTTGTAAAGGTTATCTTTAAACCATTTTGAAGAACATCTGTAAGAAAAACATAATTAACATACCATCTGGTTGCCTTACAAGACGGTCGGATGGTTTGACCTCTTCTGACAGAAAAAAAGTAGTACCAATCTGTAAGCATAAATAACACAGTGATCTTAATGTATATGAAAATAATACATTATAAATTAATGAAATTAATTTTAAACAAGAGGGCCAAGATGGCCCTAGTTCCCTCACCTGAGAAGAGTGTGTTCATTGAATTATTACCAAATGTATTGGGCTGTTTGTAAAACATGCATGCCTCATTGCCTGCATATGGGCTGTAAGTTGTAATGGCAGCCATTGTGTGAATATGAATATATTAGTCATTGTGACTTTGATTTTTGACCTTGGTTTCTTGAGTTGTCATCTGGACACCATTTTACAGTGTTGAGTCATTGTTATTAAGACGTTTGACCTAGTGAGTCACTGTGATGTTGATCTTTGAGTTAGTGTTTTGAAATTCAAAAGGGGTATTTTTATAATCATGATCAATGTACATATGAAGTCTTTATCCTAGGTGAAAGTGTTTTTGAGTTATCATTTAAAAACCAATTTTTGTATTTTAAATCACTTTGACCTAGTGACGAGAAGATCAATAGGGGTCATTGGTGAGTCATGATCAATGTAGCCAACAGTTAGCAATTTACATTCCAAACCTAAATTTGGAAGATGTAGCTGTATATTTTAGAACTCTTTATCAGCAGTAGCATATATCCATTGTTAAACACATCTCTGTTGACCAGAGCTCACACACCAACAAATAACAGCTAAATGTTATTCCTGATCCCATACATTAACTTCATAAACAATCAATGTGTGTATCCTTCAGCATGACTCATTCCTTCCTCTCTCTCATAATCAATGTTAGGCATCAATGTGTTAATATCAAATTTAGTTGTGTGTGTTTGTTCTTGTGAACTTGTAGATTTTAGAGCACATATGAACTGTAGTCTCCTAGTCTGATAACAAAATAATAATTGCATAGTGTTTTCATAGTTGACATGTTAAGATATTAAATTATTAAACAAACAAATGAATTACATTCCATCTTGCATCGTTTCAAGGTCAGCCCACTGTTAGTCTTTCTGGAAATTGTCAATTTAGTGCTTTGTGTTTAATAACCAAAACAAAAAAAACTTTAAACCACAAACATCTTTAAAAAGATGCAATGATTATAATGCACACATGTCAGATGGATAACAAAGTATTAAGATGTTCAAAACATCTACATGACAAATTCCATTTTTGATTGATTTTATAAGAAAATTCTCTCAACTTGACCATTATATTGTTTCATAATCCTAGGCGTAAGCTTTCTTGACTTATCATCCAAAATCCATTTAACTGTGTCAGGTAACCGTGACCTTGACCTAGTGACCTGAAAATCAATAGGGGTCATCTGCAAGTCATGATCAATGTACCTATGAACTTTCATGATCTTAGGCACAAACGTTCTTGAGCTTTCATCCAGAAACCATTTTACTGTTTTGGGTCACCGTGACCTTGACCTTTGATCTAGTGACCTGAAAATCTATAGGGGTCATCTGTGAGTCATGATCAATGTACTTATAAAGTTTCATGATCCTAGGCATAAGCGTTCTTGAGTTATCATCCAGAAACCATTTAACTATTTCGGGTCATCGTGACCTTGACCTTTGACCTAGTGACCTCAAAATCAATAGGGGTCATCTGCAAGTCATGATCAATGTACCTAATTTACGAAGTTTCATGATCCTAGGTGTAAGAGTTCTTGAGTTATCATCCGAAAACAATTTTACTATTTCAGGTCACCGTGACCTTGACCTTTGACCTAGTGACCTCAAAATCAACAGGGGTCACCTGCGAGTCATGATCAATGTATCTATGAAGTTTCATGATCCTAGGCTTAAGCGTTCTTGACTTATCATTCGGAAACCATCTGGCGACAGACATGAGCAAAACAATATACCCCCTCTTCTTCAAAGAGGGGAATAAAAATGTGACTTCTAGAGTGTTAACGTTTTCACTATATACATGAACATATAGAGAAAAATGCCCCGCCCACTGGCGGCCATTTTTTTTCACCGATCTGAACCATTGTCCATGTTTTGACTAACTTTCATGATGATTGGACAACAATTGTGACTTCTAGAGTGTTTTCAAGGTTTCTCTATAGCCAAATAGTGAAAACTTCCACTATATACATATAGAGAAAAATGCCCAGCCCACTGGCAGCCATGTTTTTTCACCGATCTGGACCATTTTCGAACTCGTCCAAGATACCAATTAAATCAATCTTTTGACCAACTTTCATGATATTTGGGAAAAAATTGTGACTTCTAGAGTGTTTTCAAGGTTTCTCTATAGCCAAATAAGGAAAACTGCCCCGTCCACTGGCGGCCATGTTTTTCAACAGACCGGAACCACTTTGGAACTCAATCAAGATATCATTAAGACAAACATTTTGACAAAGTTACATGAAGATTGAACATAAAATGTGACTTCTACAGTGTTAACAAGGTATTTCTTTTTTTTACCTAGTGACCTAGTTTTTTACCCGGCACAACCCAGTTTCGAACTCGGCCGAGATTTTATTGGGGCAAAGCTTCTGACCAAGTTTCATGAAGATGGGACAAGAAATGAGGCCTCTAGAGTGTTTACGAGCAAATGTTAACGGACAGACGGACGGACAACGAACAAAGACCGGTCAGAAAAGCTCACCTGAGCAATCAGGCGAGCTAAAAAAAGTATGTTAGCCTTAAGTGGAATCTATACCATTGTCCTAACTAAAATAACTATTTTGGGGTCAACATATGGTCCTGTAATCAAGAATTAATGAACGGCCCATTGCCAAAATAATTCCAATCAAGAACTATGAGAATAAATATCCAATTAAGAGTTTAACCACAAGGGATTTCGTAAGAGGATGTTACAATGCTGATGTCCGGTTTATATTAAAGTTAGTATTATATTTGTATGTATTTAAATAAAAATGTTTATGATGTATATTAACTAAAATAAATATCAGAAATAAAACCTATATTAGTTGATGCTTTGGTCAATCAGGATTGTACAAGAAAATTGTCCACCGACAAACTATCTTTTTTATTTTTCACACTCCTGTGCATTTTGAAACAAGGGACAAAATTGTCACAAAACCAGGTTTTCAATTTGAAAAAATTGTTACCCCCCCCCCCCCTTGTGTGAAATTCAATCTAATTTTACTCATGGCGACCTTGATTTCAATTTGAAAAAAGTCTGATAAAGGGTGACAACTCACAATGTGGATTGTTACTGATTGTTCATAGTAACCCCCTTTGTTTCAAAATCAATCTATTTTTAGTTGTGGCAACCTTGACCTTGGAGATATCGGCGTAATTCTTTCGCGCAACACACCGTCCAATGATATTGACAAATGTGCCAAATGATTTTAAAATCTCACAATAATGACCCGGACAAGCTCATTTATGGCTATTTTTTACCTTTGAACTCGATGTGTGACCTTGACCTTGGAGATATCGACATAATTCTTACGCGCGACACACCGTCTAAGGATGGTGAACAAATGTGCCAAATGGTTTTAAAATCTCACAATGAACGACAAAGTTATGGCTTGGACAAGCTTGTTCTATACACCCACCAGCTGGAATTCGCCAATCTAATAACCAGTTTTTTCCTTCGGAAAACCTGGTTTAAAAGTCTAATTTAAGACCAAATTATCTTCCAAAATGCATTAAATGAAAGGAAAGGATCCCTAGCTTACCATAGTGCCAATTTCCCATGAAATCTCAAGTGGGGGTATGCTGGAAGGCTTGTTTTTGCACTCCATTGCATAGTGGTTGTACAGATTCAACATAATGGTTTCTGCAGGGGTATTCTGGTGACCACGAAAATGATTGCTAGAATCTGCAAAACAAATTGTGTTTGGATTTGTTTGTGTTTATTTATTTTGATTTTTCACAATATTGTCACCATATTCGGCAGAACTTCAATCAAACTATGGTGGTCAGTTTAGTTACACTTTTCCTGAGCAGAATGGTTTCCCGGTGTTAAGTATATAAACTTTCTTCAATAACATACAGCTGCCCTACTAACTTGAATCAGATGTAGCAGGAGAACGGACATAGAAATAAATTCATGAGCTATTCCTTCATATATTGTGTGACCGGGCTTTGATTTGTTGTCCAGTACTTTATGAACTGAAGAACTAGCCTACTGGTTCTGATACTGTTTGTCATATGACGGTGATTACTGAATCTGCTAACACAAGGCCTAGGTAAACAAAGTCTCGGTGAAAGGTCAATTGTGAGGGGAAAATTAATTGTTTTCAAGAAATAATTATCGAGTATTAAGTATTGATTGTTTTTTAACTTGTATTCATGTCAGATTTCAATAATTGTGAGTATGAAAGTCATATTTGTGGATAAAAGTTTGAAAATTTGGTAAGTTGTTTACTTAATTTATACACCATATTTACTTAATTAAAAAGCAGATAATAATTGTTTTACTACGATATTTTCAAATAGCACAGTAAAGGTTTTACAATAGCATACAAATGTAGTTTATGTGTTAATAACACTATGCAATAAATATTTCCAAATTACTGCAACAAATTGCAAAAGCAGCTGAAAAATAAGAGCAGCCAATCACAACATTTCACAATGAGGTGAAAAACACTATACATACCAGCTCTGATT
Source organism: Dreissena polymorpha (assembly GCF_020536995.1). Taxonomy (NCBI): domain Eukaryota; kingdom Metazoa; phylum Mollusca; class Bivalvia; order Myida; family Dreissenidae; genus Dreissena; species Dreissena polymorpha. The sequence goes on along the minus strand of NC_068368.1, from coordinate 62,614,336 downwards.
AATTGAAGATAAGGAGTCATGATTTCCCCATAGTCATTTTTGACAACACAGGAATAATTCCCAGAATCAGACGGTGAGAACAATGAACCTATGGACAATGTCCCATTACTTTCACTAAACTCGACACAGTTAACAGTGTTTTTCACAGGACTGCCATCAACCGTCCATCGATACCTGTGGAATAAATCAATGATCTTTTAATTGTATAATGTTTCAAATTTAAAAAGAGCTATGTCATTGATTTTTATGGGCAAATAATTCAAGAATATGTGCATCACTGAGGATTTGGGATTTACCGTAGCCTTGTGCGTATTTTTGCCGTTTGAAGGGCCACAAAATCCTTTTCATAAGCAAAGCACAAGCCCTTACTGGTTAAAACGTTCTTGTCTGTTAACCAGACTTGGAAGGTTAGGCGTCAGCTTATACAGCAACTTAAATTGTCTGCGACATTTTGAGTGTGCTTGATTTGTCCCATAGGCGTATACGTCCAATATGATATTTAAATGGAATATATGTAGTCCATCACAGGTAATTGTCTGGGTAACTCCCATAATAAATACCTGCGCAAACTTTGGAAACCAGTATACAACATTTTTTGGGATTAAGCAGTGCTTTTTCTTCTTTGAAAACCGCATATTATCAGCATTTTTACTCTGTAATGCAATTTTCCCCAAAATATCCGTTTTTTCCCCAATTTCCTTTGTGTTGCACCAGTAAAAAAAAGGTTAGTTGAGTAAACATCATGCGAGTTCAACAATCATGATATAATTTTCCCGAAAACAACGATGTGCATGTTTAATCAGGCTTAAAATTGGGTGTGTGAATGTAGTCTGACATGCATATGATTTTACATTTCTATGCATACATGTCGTATACGTGATTTTGTCTAAAATGGCGGACATGAAAGAAAATACGCTTTCTTGCAAAATGACAAGTACAGTTTCAATAAAGACATACTTCATATAATTGGCAGGGATTCATGAAATGCGTGTGTTCGTCCCTTTAAAATCAACCGCGCATAAACATGCCCGTTTTCAATTACTTTGCCATGTCCATATGCCGTCCTGATTAAAACGCTAGGGATGAAAAGTGTGTGCATGCATCTCTCTGTTTCATGGTGATGACATTTTTATTGTGTCAATGTTGTCGCCTGTGTAATAACTGACAGAGTGATTCCTATATAATTAAAATAACCATTAGTTTGAAAAGGTGAAACTATTATTCAATAATCAAAAAAATATGTTATATGACTATACTAATAAGTACCCAATATCTTGTCCTCTTCAAGGTAGTAGTTAAAAGTTAATAATCATTTCTATACTTCAATTTCTTAACTTGAATATAAAGACTTCCTGCATTGACTAATGAAGTCGGTAAAGTTGAGCAACTCAGTTATATCGTTTTTCACGAATTATTCCCTGGTATTAATAAAAAAACAATGTCAACATTTAATTAATTTATACAAAAATTGCCTTTTCAGGGAAATAATTAATGGTTTGCCTTTAGCCAGGGGCAACATAATTTTGACTTGAGCATGTCAAAACCAAAAGTTGATAGTCCTAATACAATTTTCTTAAAGAAAATCTGTGTTTGTAAACCACATTGTCCCCAACTTCATTTTAAAGACGCACGGAAGCTTTTTGATATAAAATTTTAAAGTCGAACACAGGTTACTACCTAACAAATCGATGGACCGGAACGAAAGTAGAACTTGAACTGTAAATCATAAAGGTAGGCCTCATACAACAAAAATAAAGTATCTGGAAGCGTTTCAACAAACAAAAAATCGGAAAAGTATTACTTAAAAAAAGGTAACTTCGTCAAAATCAATTTACAGAAACGAAACTCTAACTTGACATATAAGGAATAAAGATAGCATAAAACAAAATCAGGTAAATATATTTACGAGTTTAGGAAAACGCAAACTATTAATCAGGAGAAAATGTATCAGTCAAAGGCCTGTAAATTTGGAAAATACATCAATAAACTGGAACAAAACTAGAACTTGATCTATAAGTCATGCAAGTAGACTCACTCACCAATATCTGAAGGCGTTTAGTGAAAACAAACTACGGAAAATAAGTGCCAGACATACTGAGAGAGCAACTGCTATATGCCACCATAGAGGGGTAATAGTCATTTCCAGTGGTTTATAAGAATTTAAAAAACCTAAATATTATTATTATGGCTCAATGCAGTGACAGTGTTCACTCGTATCTGAGTTTACTTTGTTGAATGTAATTATAAGATACAAAAGCAATTTCATACAGTGTGCTTAAATCTTCACTCCTCATTCTTTGACTAGGCAACCAAAGTACAAAATATGGTTGCCACACGAGAGAAACCAACCATAACATGTTATTTTCTATCCCGTATTACAGTTGGTCCCTACTTGGGTGATGGAGAGCCATAAGCTGTACATTCGATTTGGTCACTGGAGCCAGACCGGATGTACTTGACAGGTTTTGGCCAATTATTTCCCTGGGGCACGCTGATGGATGGTGGAACACCGCCTAAACAATTGTTTAAAAATAAATACAAATAAAACACATTCTTTAAACGGCAAGTACTTTTAAAGCTGTCTCTTATAACTGTAATTATACTTCACTTCAACTGCATGATTATTGAATTTTGCACTTAGACATAATCTTGAAAAGTGGAGTTTTTCCCAAAGTTACCAAATGTATACAACCTATTATAAAACGATAAATCCGATAATCTGCAGAGAAAAAAAAATAAAGTGCGCATTCTATTTTAATCATGGAGGACATTTTAGTAAGCTTGCAAAACACAAGTCACATATTTTCCTATTTCTGTCAAACCGACACAAATTTCTTCAATCCCTGACCTATATCAAAAATAGTTTAAAACAAACAAACAGATACGATACACTTGCTTACTAGAAGTCAAAACACGCATTGAAATTTATTATTCATGTTTATAAATGTTGCAAACAAGCAATATGTTGTAAACACATGCATATGTATTATTTTCCTTGAAAACATTTTAGAACATGAGTAAAAGCTAAAAACAAAGCATGTACTTATGTTAGAATTTTAAGACTTTTACTGCTGATTTCAAATGTCAAAAATGATAAATTAGAAAATGGTTTGAAGGTAAGATATTAAGATGGATTCAGTCAGATTCAATAGTTGTTGTTTTTTTCATTTGTAATAAACTGTTTAAACCATGTCAGCACTGTTTGTTGGGATACAAAGTGATTTACTTGCTCATTGCATGTGTATATGTGATCCATTCTCTTTAAAGGCACTGATCAACACATTATAAGAGAAAATACCTTAATAACTTGTAAAAGCTTACTATTTTCAAGTAAAAATTCTGAATATATTACATGTATGAATACATGTATTATCGTTCCTGTTTTGATTAAAGTTATAACCAAACATGACATGACTTATTTAATATTAACTCATACCTGCATCCACTCCCATAATTGAGACTAACAGCACGAGAAACATCTTCACATTTACCTATAAAATACAAACTAAATATTAAGCTGTTTAAACCTATTTTTATAGAACAGAAACAACAATATTTAACAAGATTAAAGGTTTCATGTTTTGCTTTTAAACTGTTCAATTACTTTCAAACAGTTTCCTTTCCTCATTCGGATAAAGTTCAGTTACTCATTTTTCCCAACCAGAAACAGTAGAAACAATACTAATTTAACGAATTAAGACATCATACACTATTTAGTATTATAAATTAACTTTATAATATTGATGAGAATGTGTTCAATTTCTTCGCCCCATACAAGTTGAGCCTCGCCAATAAAGCTCGAAACTCGCCTTATACGAGAAAAGAGCGGCCAATATGGAAAAAACACGGCCAATACGGAAAAAAGTCGGCCAATACGATATTCAGCAAATCAGAAACCAGGAAAAACTCGGCCTTATATGAGAATATACAATTTTGACAATTTTGGACGCCATCTTGAATGTGTGTGCTTAGTTTTGGTGCAACAGTCTAAATCTTAAAAACATTATTTTGCAGTCAACCGAAAGGCTCGCGACAACATTTAGTTGTTTCATACCGTTTTTAACTACAGCAATTTTTACAATTGTCAATTATTATGTGCTGGAGGTGTTTTGTTGGGCGCAGTGTGGCGTGTTGAACATTTCAGAAAAGAATTTTATTTAATTTAAGACTTCTATGCAAAGTTTTAGACAATTTTGTGTAGTAAAACACTGTATAAGACTATTTTAGTCAAACATTGTGGTATATCGGAGTTCGACAGTGAAATCGTAGTGAAAAGGCCTTTGTTTGCCCTACCGGCGTGTTGCCGCCATCTTTTGTTGTTTTTTTAAGTGAAATTTCCGGCTCAGCAGACGACACAATACAACAAAAATTAAAGCTGCACAATAAACGGCGAGGACATGTTGCGCCTTTTGGCTGATGACATGTTGAATCTTGAAGCTTAAGCAGAAAACGATGTGCACGAGTTAGAAGAAAATCTTGAACTTTCTGTGCAGATAGAATTAGATTTCCAGGCTCCGCCAGCGTCGCCGTCGATACCAAACAGTGTCGTTGAATTTGTGGACGAAAATTCTGACACGAGTTTCGAACGTTTTAAGGCAGTGGAATTGAAGGAAACAGTTAAATTGGTTGATGACAATAAAGCACAGAACACAAAATACAAGACCAAAAGTGACATGAAAATATTTAGTGACTGGGCTAACAGTGTTGGGGAAACAAGACCAGTTGAGACCATCCCCCAGAGGAGTTGGTACCATACTTGCCAAATTTTACATGGGTAAATTTTGTATTTTAATTTTAATGTAGCTTTTCTGACGGGTCGTTATCCTTGTTTTTTAGTAGTTTTAGTTATTTTTATTGAATACAAAAGTTAATTGCAAAGCTTTGACAAGCTTGTTATTTATCGAGCTTAATAAAGTCCACGTTTAAAGGTTCAAGTTTTTAAGCGTAACAGTTTGTTTTCCCACTCCAACCGAATTCTTGAGTCTTAAAGGAAGTACTGAAAGGCGCAGGGAATGGGAAACAAGACTAATCAAGCAGAACCTTTAACCAGACAGGAAATAGACAAGCTAAGAAGCAAAGGACTCCTTGGATGTGGTAATGTTTATTTTGTATTTTATACTGTAAATGACTAATGCTTTTTTTTCGCTATTTTCTTGAAAACGCCTTATTGCCAATATAAAAATACGCAAACTCATTTTAAACTACTTTTTGCTTTCCAAACCCTTTATTTAAATTTATAATCCACGTAATATAATTAACACGTCGATTTGTGTGTGTGTGTATGTGTGAATTTTAAGTAAATTTCAATTATATATACAGTATTTTCAGATGGATAATTTAATACATGTATGTATTATCTATTTCTTCAGAAACACCAAAACAGTTGCTATACACTATCTAGTTGAACAATGTAATTTTCTTTGGGTTACAAGGTCGTCAAGACCACCTAAATTTGATGTGGGGTGACATAGCGTAAAAAAAGACAAGTGATGGAAGAGAATATTTAGAGTTCAACGGTACTTGATTTTTACATTTTTTGACCAATGGTCACATAATTTTCTACTTTGTCAGTTCCATAATATTTAAAAAAATGTGCACTTTATGTACTTAAAGAAAGGATTGTTAATGTTTTGCTTTATGGTGCACCAACACAGTTTAGGTGCCAAAGTATGATGAATGCAACAGTTTTGAGAAAATATTCACTTGTATTTATAATTCATTAAGCCTTTGCATGTTGGGAATTGTGTTGTCTTCTTAAATGTTATCTGATGAATTTCTAAACATATTATTTTCTTTTTTTTCTAAAAAACACCCAGAATAGCAAACAGTTTGTATGTGGTGTCTGGTCTGGATCTAGACTGTTTGCAAATAGTTTCAGCATTGAAAGGATTAAAGTGTCTTTCACAAATGCATAGTTTTTATCAACGCTGTATAAATAGTCTCCCAAACAGTAACACTCAAAGTTTAAAATTGATAAGATTGTTAACGAAAATGTAAGAATACATAAAAAGGAGAGTTTCAAGTTTATCTCAAACATGTATTATGGGTTATTTTAGAAAGAAGAACAAAAACTAGGAGTGGGGGAAAGTCATCCGATATTAGAAAAGTTAAGCCAAATTTGAGAGGCCTGACGACGCATGCTGCCTAGTAAAGGTTTACAAAGCCTACATGGATCATAGGCCATCGAAACTCATGTGCCAGGATAGTAGATTTTATTTGCAAAACATAACATCTCCAAGTTCAGATGTCTGGTACAGCACAACTGTTGTAAGGACGGTCAAATTAGGTAAGATGTTGAACGTGTTAGCAGAAGAGGGTGAGCTTAAAGGTCGCAAAGTGAATAATTCTTGCAGAAAAACTTTTGCCACCACATTAGTGCAAGCAGGGAGACCTTCAACGGAAATTGCACATCTTGCTGGCTGGAAAAATGTACAGACAGTGAATGAGTACTCTGTTCCCTCAATTGACCAACAGGAACAGGCATCTGACATCATTGCTGATGTAGTGCTGGCAAACCCAGGTCAAAAAAATAAAAAAATATGACAGTATACTCTGAACATAACATGGAGAACCAATGGAATTACACCCACCGTCAACATTTGAAACCGTATGCTATTTTGTGCGGTGCAAATATTAGTAGGGGTTCAGTGAATAAAACTGTGTATTCTGGAAAACGTAAGAGGGTAGATTATGAACAAAGTTCTCAGGAATCAGATTGAATTATTATTTTTATTTGAAGGTTCGCCTTCAGTTAACGAATATTCAGAAATTTGGATCCAAGAATAATATAGATGATCGACATATCATTTAAGTTTTATACACTAGGTAAATGGCTTCTACTTGTGCCAAAAATAGATCACTTTTAATACTTGTTTAGATACATGTAGAACATAACAGGTGCGCTCCTTTAATGATACTAGTACGCAATTCTGTACTTAGATTATCTTTAAGTTCCCTGATGTGTTTTACCCTGTTCTTAATGTTCATCATTTTAGTCTGAAGCCAGGGGCCGAACTGAAGATAGGCCAAAGGCTAATATGATTATCTTCAGCCCAGTATAAAGTCTGAGGATAGAGGTCGAGATGTCAATTAGAATGTCGGTTATTTGTTTCATTGCATTTACTTTATGGGGTGTTCTGTTCTAATATAATTACAAGTTTAACTATTTTGTTATTACGCTTAAATGTTTTAGGCTTGTTACTGGGTTGAAGATAGTGACAATAGTGTGAAGCCGGAGGCAAAATTGAAGATAGTCATATTAGCCTGAGACCGGAGTATAAAGAATGATGCTGGAGGTCGAGATGTCAATAAGTATGTCAGTTATATGTTGCATTTGCATTGACTTTATGGGGTATTTTGTTTTAATACAATTACAAGTTGCATTATTATGTTCATACACTGACATGTTTTAGGTTTGTTACAGGGTTGAAGATAGTCATATTAGTCTGAAGCGGGAAGCCAAACTGAAGATAGTCATATTAGCCTGAGGCTGGAGGCCGACGCTAGAGGTCGAGATGTCAATTAGAATGTCGGTTATTTGTTTCATTGCATTGACTTTATGGGGTGTTCTGTTTTAATACAATTACAAGTGTTGAATTGTTAATACACTTAAATGTTTTGGGCTTGTTACTTCGTTGAGGAAAGTCATATTAGTCTGAAGCGGGAAGCCAAACTGAAGATAGTCATATTAGCCTGAGGCTGGAGGCCGAAGGCTTCTATACTATCTTCAGCCCAGTTTAAAGTTTGATGCTAGAGGTCGAGATGTCAATTAGAATGTCGGTAATATGTTGCATTTGCATTGACTTTATGCGGTATTTTGTTTAAATACAATTACAAGTTTAATTATTATGTTCATACACTTAAATGATTTAGGCTTGCTACTGGGCTGAAGATATTCATATTAGTGTGAAGCCGGAAGCCAAACTAAAGATAGTGATATTAGCGGAATAGCCTGAGGCCGGAGGCCAAAGGCTAATATGACTATCTTCAGCCTAGTATAAAGTTTGATGCTAGAGGTCGAGATGTCAATTAGAATGTCGGTTATGTGTTTCATTGCATTGACTTTATGGGGTCTTCTGTTTTAATACAATTACAAGTGTTGAATTGTTAATACACTTAAATGTTTTGGGCTTGTTACTTCGTTGAAGAAAGTCATGTTAGTCTGAAGCCGGAAGCCACACTGAAGAAAGTCATATTAGCCTAAGGCCGAAGGTCAATATGACTATCTTCAGCCTAGTATAAAGTTTGACGCTAGATGTCGAGGGGTCGATTAAAATGTGGGTAATATGTTACATTTGCATTGACTTTATGGGGAGTTTTGTTTTAATACAATATTATTACATGTTTAATTGTTATGTTGATACACTTAAATGTTTTTGGCTTGTTACTAGGTTGAAGATACCAGTTGTCATATTTTTCTGAAGCCGGAAGCCAAACTGAAGATAGTCATATGAGCCTGAGGCTGGAGGCCGAAGGCTTATATGACTATCTTCATCCCAGTATTTTGTTTAACGCTAGAGTTCGAGATGTCAATTAGAATGTCGGTAATTTGTTGCATTGCATTTACTTTATGGGGTGTTTTGTTTTAATATAATTACATGTTGAATTAGTAACAGTTAAATGTTTCAGGAATTTAATTGGCTTGAATAGTCATATTGGTCAAGCAAGACAGTCTATCCGGAGGAACACCTTATCTATGTTATGGTAGAGATTATTTGAGTCGCGTTCTGTGAAAACTGGGCATAACACATGTGCGTAAAGTGTTGTCCCAGATTAGCCTGTGCGGACCAGGGACGACACTTTCCGCTTTTATGGTATTTTTCGTTTAAAGGAAGTCTCTTCTACACGAAAAGCGGAAAGTGTCGTCCCTGATTAGCCTGTGCAGATTGCACTGGCTAATTTGGGATAACACTTTATGCACATACATTAAGCCCCATTTTCTCAAAACGCGACACATTTTGTTGGTGAATTGAAAGGCTATTGATCAAAATGTTGTTGCTACGTTAATATGTTCAAATGTTAAGAAATTAACTGGCAAAATGTTTACCATACAATTATTGTATGTTCTTGTTTACTTTGATTGTTATTACAATAACGAATAAAAATATATGATTGTTATTATTGAATTTGATGTTTTGTTGTTTAAACATTATATAAGCTAACCCTTTTGATTAGTGCTGGAGGCCTTAGCATTCGGATCATTATGAGATGCCGCAGATGACATTTTAGCAGATGACAAATTTCCCAGCATGTTAGCACCTGGAAGCCACCAATATTACTGATATATGCGGAAACGTGGCTATAACAATTGTAGGACTAGAACCCACAACCTCTGGGCTTAGAGCCTAATACTTTTACCGCTTAACCATTTCCCTCATAATCTGTATTGAAACAGTATTTATGCAATGATTCAACATATATGGAGAGTGAGATGTTCTTGATAATGAAAAAATGTGTGTGCATGTCTGACCGATATGCCAGTGTAAGACATGGCACCAATATCTTTGCTTTTTTTTTGGTGTTTTGTTGGGCGCAGTGTAGCGGTTACTTTCCTTACTCCGAATATGGCTACTGTTGTTTAAAATAGACGTTTTGCACAAAGATCATTTGTCTATCTACTGGCGTAGATCTTGGTTCTACTGAGAGGTCCTACATTACATTTACATAACATTTTCAAAGCATTTTGCATGGGAATATAAACCGTGAAAACGTTGTATTGAACAGAAATTTTGCTTAGTTTTAAAACTTCATACTTCATTTAATAGCAAAAACATGTAATTCTAAAGTGAAATTCAAGGTTTTCTTGCTGAATATTATAAAGTAAATTATTAAATTGTCATTTATAAGTTGAATTCATAGGCTCTGGCCAATACGGCTGTCTTCAGCTCAATAACTAAGCCAATATGAATTCAACTAATTAATAACATTATATTATGATGGTTGGGAAATGAGCTTGATTCAGAAGATATCTATATCGATAGGGCACACCGATCAGGACGAACGTCACCGCAAGCAAACATAGATGGAACTGACTAGAAACGACGTTCAATTGCAAGGTTAAGAGACAGTCATAATACTGAAGTGATCATACAAAAGTTAACCTTCTGAAGAACACCAGCTTCGGGATTAATAGCTAATATCCGACTGGAATCTGTACAGCAATACACTGTACAAGTCAACAGAAGCAGCTGATACTAGATCAAACGAGAGATACGCTACCCAGCCAGATTATTTATTGAAGATATATTTCCTGACTGGTTCGACGTGCTACGGAAAAAATACTAGGTGGATTAAATACGAGGAAACAAGAGAAGTTGACTTAGGTCCAAAAACAAAAGTGATGATATATTCCAATGAAACAAAAGTAGACACTCTCTAAAGCAATGTCTTTGGTATTGAAAACAACACATCATCACAGACAAGACCAACCCAAACAAACGTAAACAATCCGGAAACAAGGTCAGGCACATGCGACCAAAAAACAGAACGTACATAAACGGTTGACTTACCTGCAAATGCACAACAATATACAAATCGTCGACACAGCACGAGCAAAAGTAATAAAACAAGAAATAAAAAAACAAGAACTGTCAAAAACAAAATTGCTGACCATCCAACATTTACAAGATCATTGGTTAAACCCAATACGAGAGTCATCGAACTGAACGTGAAAAGCGAGCATGACATAGACAGTCATTATAATTTAAATAACACGGGGAGAAAGAAACTTTCTGTGGGATCCCAGTCTTGTAGACCGCGTGCACCCGACTGATATTTGAATGTAGACAATGTGAAAGACCGCAAGTAAGTAGGACAGCGATTAGGTTAACAGTGAGATCAAAGTCTGATTATTAAATGTACAAGGATTTCTTGGTTAACAATATAACAAACTTGTCAGTGCAGAAATGAAAATAATCCATTATTCAGTTAAAATGATATTTCATTGTTAACTGAAACATGGCCAAATATCTCGTTTAACTATATGGTTGAGAATTTAGCATCCTATACTTTACACAGAAAAATTAAACAAAACAATTCTTTAAGAAGTAGTGGTGGAATTATTATGTATGCTCATAATTAACTGAAAAAAAGATGTAACATTTATTAAAAATAAAAGTGGTTTTTGTAATGTGGATTAAAATAGATGGCTTTTTTTTAAATTTAACAATGATCTATTAACGTGTTTAACTTACAATGCACAACAAGACAGTGGAAGTAAGTACCTTTCAGAAAGTGTTTTATAACAAATTACTGATGACATTCTTCATTTTAAAAAAATGTAGGAGTCTTATACTTGTAAATTTCTTTTACAGGGAGATATTGATGCCAGAGTTGGAGATGGACCAGATTTTGTTCTATAGGACACTGTTCATGTCTGTGTAGAAATGTTTTACCGAATGATTTCGCAAAACATGTTAACTTACCCGGATGTAACCTAGGTAAAACTTTTAATTAGTATGGATAGTTATTATTGGAGTTTTGTAAAATGTTCGGTTTAAAAATAGTGAATGGTAGACTAGGTTCAGATAGAAGTACTAGTATATGAAAACATATTTGTTAGGTCGCAAGGTTTAAGCACTCTTGATCTTTTATCTGTACAAGTGATAGATTTATACGTTTTAAGTTTTAGATCCTTACATGTTATCGGATAACTGTGTAGTCAAACTAAGTATAAATTGTAAAACTGAGATAGAGACTTATCATACTAGTAATAGCCATATGAAAAATTATGCCAAAATTTACCATACATTTATAAATGGGATACTGCAAAGAAATTTGATTGTATGAATGAATTGCATTGTGGAAGTAAAATATATACTTTTGAAACTATAAGTGGTTGTATTGATCCAACTCAAAAGAGTGATGCATTAGATAGTTATTTAAACACATGTTGTGATGTAATTGAACATATTAGTTCAAAGTTATTTCAAAAGTCTTGATGACAATATATTTTGTTAATAAAAGATCATTTTAATGTTTCATATGATGATAATGAATATAATGTAAATATTTCTTTTAAATGTGATCATACAAATATTAATTTATATAGACATTATCCATCAGAGGAGAATCGGCAAAGCATGGACGAATCTATGTTTCTTTATAAAAGTACAATTTTATAAAAGTACAATTAGAAAAAAAGAAATATGTTTATGATAAAAATCAACAATAACATTAGAAAATGAAAGACTTGGAAATGCAAAACGAGTAATACGAGCATAGACAATATGTTAAATATAAGTAGAAGAGAGTTTTACAAATATTTAAACTCAATAAATAATCATGAATCTATATTTTATTAAGCTGGTGAAGATATTTTGTTTAAAGGGGCCTTTTCACAGATTTTGGCAATTTTTAACTTATTCATTAAATGCTTTATATCGATAAATGTAAACATTGGATCGTAAAAGCTCCAGTAAAAAATCAAGAATAAAATTAAAAAAAGGAAAAGAACATTGCCCGGACCAGGTTTTGAACCCGTGACCCCTGGAGTCCTGCCAGAGTCCTGAAGTAAAAACGCTCTAGCCTACTGAGCTATTCCGCCGAGTACATACACGTGAAGTATTTTATACCTTATATAAGCAATCTTCGTAGTTTCACAAAATTTAACGACAAAAACAGAACTCTCCAAATTATTCAATCGTTTCGCGTTGCAACGCTTTATAATTTTTAGGTTTTAAAATCGTCAAAATATGCATATAATGGCCATATTAGACCATGGTAAATGTTCAGTATTACTGTTTCCTCACAAATATCATAACTAAAACGAAAATTTGCGAATCTGAAACAACTTTTTTCAATTTTGTCAATTTACCAAAGCGTGAAAAGATCCCTTTAATCAGGATCGGTACTTAAATGGAGCAAATAATGTTTAATGAGTTAAATGTAGCATTTACTGATCCAGAAGTTATTTGTGCGTGTAAGCAAATAATGGTAAATCAAGTGGTCATGCTTATCTTCTGAATGAATATTCTACATTTGGAATTAAAATTAGTTTTTTAAGTTGTTTGTACTTTGTTAAATAAATTGTATCAATATGGGCATGTTCCTGAAGAGTGGTGTGAGTGTTTTATAGTTCATTTACACATAAATATAATAAGCATTATGTTAATAATTACAGAGGTATAACATTATTAAGTACTTTTAGAAATTATTCACTAAGGTCATTAACAATAGACTTAACGATTTGCGGAAAATGATCTTATCTACATAGAGGCACATACAGGGTTCAGACAGAATATGGGCTCTGTTAATAACATTTGTATTTTACATGGTGAATATTAAGCGAAAAAACAATGATGCCATATTTGTTGATTTTGACGCATAGAAAAAAAACTAAGGACTCATAGAAAAAAAACTAAGAATATTTTAATTTATGACTACATCCAGTTCAAATTTACACCATATCGGTACAGTTTGTCAACTAATTCATCAACAAGTATGTAATTAAGGTTCCCAGTGTGTTGCTTGATGGATGGCGCTATTTCATCAAAGTGTTATGCTAGGTAGATATATGTATACGAGTGCCTTTAGGTTGTTTAATTACAGATTGTTCAAACGTTCAATTGTTTGGTGATGGATAAACTTTGTTATAAACTGTTGAAGCTATGCGTTTGATGTAAAATGCTTAATATCATCAAATATATGAATACACATGTAAAATAAATAATACAATAAGAGAACACAACAAGGGATGAAGTTTTTTTCCTGTTTTTAGGTGAACGACAGAGGAATCATTATCACCATTCCTATTTTCAATTTATTTGAATTACTTAGAAGAACATTATATGTTATATGGTTATAAAGGTATTGATATTGGTATGCTAAAATTAGTTTGGTTGTTGTATGCAGATGGCATTGTAATTATGGCAGAAACAGAGGAAGAACAAATTAAAGGATTGCCTTTGTTGGAGGAATATTGTGATTGGAGGAAATTATATGTTAACACAAATAAAACAAATGTTATGGGTTTTTTAAAGGGGGACAACTTAGGGGGGATATTAAATTTGTGTGCAAAAACCAAGCATTAGAAATGGTAAAATCATTTTCATACTAATGACTTGCATTCAATAAAAGAAGATCTTTTGCAAATACTTTTAAAATCTTGCAGGCCAAGCCGCGATGGCTGTTTTTAAGCTAAGTTCATATTTAGTAAATTTTCCAACAATTTAAATACAAACCATATTTAAGTTGTTTGATCAGCTTGTTTTACCAATTTTAAATTATTGGTGATGTACGTGTGAAAATTCAAACACAGAATAATTGTGTCTATGGGGAACTTGAAAGAACATCATTGATAACTAAAATAGCCATATACGATATTGGCTGAAAATTATAAAGATTGAATATCACAAGTATGCCAAGTACTTTTACAGCCACATGTGTGAGAATTTAATAAATAAACCAAATACATAGAACAAGTGGATATTGTCTTGAAATCAAAATCCATTTTAGCGAAAAACAATCCATTAGAGCGCAAAAAAACGTATCGCAAAATTATTTTCATTTGTGAAAGACACTGTCAAATATAAGAACTATGTTAGACAGTCCAGGTCATACCATATATTATAATAGACACACGTTCATTTAAAAATACGCACTTTTCATGGTGGAAATGTGTCTTTAGAGGTGTTGGTTACCCGCAACAACCAAGTCATTTGTCCTAGGAAAGGTCGTTTCTTTAAGTTTAATACCTATGTACGGGTATGAAATGCTTCTTAAAGCGTGTCTTCGTGATTTTAAAGTTAAACATTGGACAATAGATGTTGATTTATATTCAAGTGTAGACATACATGAACCAAATGATAAGCTTTTAAACCTTTACTGTCAGAGCCTCGGTTATGCAGTCTTCCTTGTAGATACTTGGCCAAGCACGTGTTCCTGAATAGACTGACGCGATTTCTTAACAATGGGATTAACCCCAGATATATTTAGGTTATTTCATAAGTACAATGTAAATGAGAATCGACATATGTCCTTTGGCAGTGACACCTTTGTCTAAAAAATGCAGTGAAAGAGCATTCTCAGAAGCGGAGACACGTAACACATCCGTCCAAATAAGCCAGGCATTCGCAAATAATCACTCAACGACCTGGTTTTTCCGAGATAATGCCAAAGGACGGTAACCCAGATGTGCCTTATACAATTATCTCGAAATCCCATCCAGACTTACTGCCCATAGTGAAATTAGTGAATCGAGCGGTAGGGCGTGTGCTATTAAGCTTATACGCGGAACAGTGTCACAAATGCTCACGATTGTGTAACAATATTAATGAACACTTACTTTTTGTCAGCCCGTATTAAAAAATAATGTCCACATAACACGCTTGCTTTGACTCGTCATTCAAACTTGCGGAGTACAAGTCTTATTCCAATGGTGACGTTTACCGCGTGTAGCAGATATATTGGTGTGTTAAATATTCCTCAACACAGGCGCGTCAAATTTTGAAATGCTTAAATCGTGATATCATTGGCGTCGCAGTGAATTGCGGCGACTACTATGTAATACGTTTTTTTTTCGCTTATGGGAGGAGAAGTTATTTTACGGATCAATGTATATATTTTGTTGTCAGAATAACTTGCATAGTGGTGATTTTTTGTGTAAATAAGTGTAAATACGTACTGCATTTGTGCCTATTACATTTACTACAACATTTATTGCCAATAATGCAAAGCTAATTGTTTTAATTAATAATTGATCACAGGGACTGGGCAATAATAAAAGATCACAGGGACTGGGCAAATACGCGAACCGGTGAAACTTTCTGGTTTTGTATAAAAACAAAACTTCTTTGTTCCACTATATTAGCAACCACCTAGTTACTAATAAAGGCGCTATAGAGCGCGAAGCGCGACACGTATTATTAATTGTAATAATGAGTCTGGATAAAGGAATCAGCCGCTTATCAATGAGGATCACCATCACAGCACTCCAGTCTCATTACTATCAAGTCCCCCTACAATTTTTTTAAGGAACCACATATAGAAGGCCGCAGGCCCGACCCGTATCTTGCCAGTGGTATGGACCCTATTGACACTTAACCCCGCTCACTATCAAGCGTTTAAAAACTTCCGGGTTTACATTTAAACCGACTATTAATAGCGTATAAATATCTTAGTTAGAAGGTTATTTTTCAAGCGGTTCCGTAGTGAAATTGGTTACACGCTCGCTTCACTCGTGAGAGGCCCAAGGTGGGAGCCCCCGTAGAATCGAATTATTTTATTTGTGTTCTATGTTAACTTTTTGTTTTGATGTAGACATTTTAGTTTAAATAAATATGCTGTTTTATTGGAACCATTTTTTGTTTTTATTATGCCCAAGAAATATATGTGTGAGAGGGTGGGGGGTTCGTAAGCACATGAAAACTTTTACAGTGTTTTCATATCAATGAGTACTCAACCCCTATCGTAAATGAGCAACATAAGAATAAGTTCAGAATCATCTCCCCTTGAAGTTGAGAAAAAATATGAAATTACGCTTACAAGATGAAGCAGATTTTGTGGAACATACACAGTTCTGTTCCATTAATGAAAACTGCACACGGATTCCAGTAAAAAAAGGAAACCAATGTAAATAAAATGAACTATGAAATATTTGGGGGTTACAACACAAAATCATAGATGATGGTTATTTGGAAGTTATAACACAACATCATAGATAATGGGCATTTGGGAGTTATAACACAAAATCATAGATAATGGTTATACCAGTATCTTTTTCTATTTTGTTTAAAATAAAAGGCCAATATATTAATATTTACAGTAGAAAAAAATCGTTCCATGTAACTTCATTGAGTGCCTTTTACACTGAAATTCCCGACGCCCTTTGATGCTTTGCATCAATACATATCTTGCAGGTTAAAGGAATTCGTTTGAAATATAACACACTTACTCGGGTACTGTGATCGTAAATACTAAACAGGATGTATTTTAGAATTGTATTTAGGTGCCTGTCTGTTTCTTTTCCAACTTGCCGCAATACGCTCTGAGTATATGAACAGTAAACAGAAGGTATTCTATAATTTTGTGTTCGTATCTAAAATACCAGACGGTTTTGCGTATGGTTTGATCACTATTTGTTTGAGAATACACGTGGATCTGCGTTAAGCGTATTCACTCAGTCCCTTATATACAGGTGCACTATGATATTATATACTTAACGTTTATACCATATCATATCCATACTGTTTTCTGTTTCGTTGACCTCTAGGAGATTTATTTCCCTTAACAATATCAATTTGATGTAAGTCCATGCCTATAAATAATAGTTCAAACGTATGTGTATGTAAGTTTACTCTGTTTATAATCTAAATGTAAATTGTATTGATCGCTGACGAAGTGTTAGATATTGTAAAGCATTTTAAAATGCATTATTTATTGATCAGTTAAAAAAATTGCATTCACGCGATATGTTTCTGGCCTTTTTCTCATGAAAATACGTTTCTTAGACTACCGCCGAAATAAACACACTGTATCGAAAACGACAACGGGATTTTTTTTTAGAAATAATCACTCTTGCGATCGACGTGTTGGTTTACGGGTTTGTTTTTTTTTAAATAAACTAGCAAAATAATAATAACATTTAGAAGATGTTAATTATCAAGAATGGTAAATGTTTTATTTTATGTTTTTGTTAAATCTGGGTTGAGATATTGATGTTTTATTTTCATTGTGGTATATTTTTTGAGGCTTAAGATACACGCAGGTAAAGCAAGGTCACTCATATTGATTAGCCAAACACGATAAAAGTTGATACAGATGATTTTATTAAAAAATAACAAAGAGTGCATCCAAATATCCAAATTATACGTTTGTCATGAAACAAAAATGTCAAGTTCCCGATTGTTTGCAGAGATTTGTAGATATAGAATGCTCATGATGAGTAAAATAACAATAATTATATACGTACGCAGATCTCCGCAATACCTAATTTTAGTATCAATTTTGATGTTACCACTTCCACAAACTTTTTTGCAATGTATTAAGCAGAGTGAACAACTGTTTTGATTTAACATGTTAGCAGCTGCTGAAATGAGTAGTATCATGTAGACATATATTGTCAAGCGCCACCAATTACATAATTTACGTATTTAGCTAAAACAGTTTTATGTAATACCACGCGTGAACTATCATTTAAAACTCGACATATTATGTGTGGGCCTTTAACGATCAATATACCTTAAACTACACACGCCAATGAACAGTACAACACATGAATATGATACTAGTGTTAAGACGATTGAAACAAACTCACATATAGGTCAATACTCCACTCAACCGACGTGTTTTCGAAATAAATAATCCACACTTTGTCTTTGTAAAATGTTAAATTTTGTTTTATGTCAATAGTGGGAACGAGTTAACATGTGTATACAGCACCTGATAAAGTAAGGGTTGATGATATCAACCATAGTTTAAATGGGACCAAAAGTCCATACTTTTACAACTCACATAAAAGATAACAGTTAAGGGAAAATGTTTTAAAGGACAATTGCTGATAAGAATTTAATCATGAAGTTTGAAAAACATTGGGTTACCAGATCGTTTACAATAATAACACTCTGTTGAAAGCGCATTAATTTTACCATGCTCTTGTTTATACTGCACCAAATTGATTTCATGAATAATTGTTTGACATTTAAGAAGCTGTTAGAATACATTGGATGCCGCTGCTTCAGCACATTTCAGTTCTCAGGGTTATCTTATACTCATAGAAGGAATATTTCAACTTTAATTTGTTTATCTTATTTACTTATAAATAAGAAATAGTTTAAAATAAACAGACTTTTGGTTTAAAAAAATTGGTGAACAAATTTCTATAGTTTGGATTATTGGACTTATTATGAACTAAAGGTGGTATAATTGCTTCAAGAAGTAGAAGAACGACTCAAAGAACATTCGCAAGGAGATCGGTAACTCGTTCTTGGGCAGTTTCTCGCACGGAACATGTTTATGGCGTTTTCCAATCACTCATGATGTCCTATCAGATATATTGCATTTCTTAAAGCCTGGAATATTGGACAATTTGTTAGCTTGATGATTTTGACAGCTTCAATCATGGCGTTCTGTGGATTTCTCAGATGTGATGAATTCATTATAAGAAAAAACAATCCACAAGACGCTAGGCCTGCTCTAAACAACTCGGATTTGACACTTCAAAAGGCATACACTGGATGTATATCTAACGAATTCCAAAGTTGATGTCTTCAGGGCAGGTGTACAAATTGTTATAAGCAGGACGGGGTCACCAACCTCTCCATATGATCTCATGAAAGAGTATGTTCAGCTTCGGTTAAAGAGTGGGGATAACCTGGTAGACCCGCTATATAAACAGTTCCGGCAGAATTCTCACAGGAGAGTTCTTCATTCAATGCTTCAGACAGGTCTTAGCGCCTTCTGAACGGAATTGTAAGCATATTCAGGACATAGCTTACGTATCGGTACAGCAACCATTGCTGGGAAGGTCCTATTCCCGCCTATTTGATCAAAACCTTGGGGAGATGAGCCAAGGACTGCTTCATCAGATACATCTAAGAAGTTAAAGACGTCATTCAAAGGGCACATCAATCAATGTGTCATTGTAACAGTATACGCCTTGAATGCATGAGTCATACCCGGTTAGTATAAACATACATGCCTCCGCAGTTTACTCAGTCTAATGCCAGCGCTCACCAAATGCAAGCGCACTATCAAGTTCCCTGATAATATATTTATTTTGGATGTATAATTAACTTATAAACCATACATGTAGTTTATTAAGTACACCATAAACAGTCACACATAGCTTGCGGCAGGATAACAGTTGTAGGCCTTTTGCCGCGAACACGTAAATGCTCATTTCAATCCTAAACTTGGAATTAATATCTTTCTAGTGATATATTCAAGTCATAATGTTTTATAGTTTCAAAGCAGAGTATCAAATCATAGTATCATTATTATGTGTATTAATTAAAGGCCTTTCATGTGCTGGTCGATCATCCGAGTCACTAATTTATTAATTTTTAAATTTGTGCACGTGGTTGTGCAAGTTTCTTCAGCTCTTTTCAAATGAGCACTTCTTTAATTGTTTTTGTCGCCTGTACATTTTGCATATAAAATGGTTGTGTAATTTTTATTTAGCTCTTTTCTAATGAGCACTTCTGTATTTGTATTTGTGCATATACATTTAATTATATACAGATAAGTATACATATTTATTTATATTTTTGAGTTTTTAGATTCACGAAAGGCCGACCACGCGTTTGGTCTTCAACAATTTGTCTAAAGTATTATTTAGAATGCATTTCGATGTGTATGTTTAATTATTAAATGTTTTTCTTGTATTTATTATATCAACATTTAGTACATATCGTTTCGGTAAAATATAATTATAATTTTGATTTTAGATATAAGATTAAATATACGATTGGATATAAGATAGATCTACCACGTATCTGTATGATTATCACAATTTGAATCTATAAATGCACAACTAAAGTCCACTTCAACTATTTGAGGTGTAGTTTTGTGACATTTTTTAAAGCGGCTGACATTTGAAAGCTGTTCTTGTATCACTGGTGATCTGTTTAGTTTGTTAGGTGTTTGCTAAGTTAACTTGAATTATTCAATTCTACTTTAACTTTAGTTTTGCGTGCCATTGAAATCATTGTTTAAAACAGTGTTCGCTTTCCGTTTTTATTAACAAGACTATTTTATGGTTTTATAATGTCACCACGGCCAAATGACGTCGCGTTAAAGTTGCACAGTCGCTACAAGCAATGGGTGCAGACCAGAAAGAGACCACCGGCCACGCGGAATCGAAGCTGCCGGCGCCGGGAATAAATCACGAGAATACGTCCGCACCAGGTACGAGCGCACAAAGTTGTGAGCAAGGTCGCGTAATGAACGTCTTGATAGTCGAATCATCGATCATTAGGGATGCTTATCATCGGGCGGCATACAGAGCAGACGGTACTGATCTAGGATTACAGGCATTCGGGATCAACATCACCTGGGACTTGAAGGCGGGATGATGCGTCTGAAACACTTAAAAGAGTCAATTAATTCTTTATTGCTCTTTAATCAACAACCTGAACTTCTGATTATCCATTGTGGGGGTAGTGAAATCGGACCCCGTTTAATATGAGATATTTCTAACCATTATCGATTCATAGCAGGCTACCTACAACAGCTTTAACCTGGTAAAAATGTACACATCGTCTTAATTCCCGAATAGCATCAATATTCTTCGAGAAATGGAGCTGCTAAATAAAATACCCTGATATTATCAATTGCTTGCGTTTTTCAATCCCAATGACAGTCATGTGTCTGCTTTGGGGTGCGATATCATGTTGATCACTTTGTCTGGGACAATTTATAGCTTTTTGTTTGAGCAACGTTATGTTTACCCAGACCGATGTTAATTATTTCTATTGCTTGTCAATGTTGATATGAGTTCAAAGCCGCTGTATGGCGAAGGCCCCCTGCCTGCGGCTGTGGTTCATTTTGGCACTGTTTAGTGAGCACACACGTCTTCTCGCTTGGAACAAGAATTGTCATGTTGAACTTTTATTTCCCGCCGTTCTCGACGGAATCTACGTTTTATTTGAAATCGTCCCAGCCTTGACATTTTGCTGCTAAACTGGTTTGAGCATTTCTTCATTGGAATTTTATCATGTTTTGAAGCATAATCTCAGCGTCAAGAGAAATACATGTTTATTAGGGTCTATAAAGCAAGTATATTTCATTCCATGTCATTCATTCACAATGAAGTGTTAGAGGTTATTTTGGGGGCTCTCAAGCCGTCAGGCCGAATGACTCCTTTCGTTTTGGACCGTATGCCCCCTAAATAACATCTATACATATCATATTTGACTGTGTCAAGTGCAAACAATCAAATGCCCGTACCTTGGAACAACTGTTATGTGTAGATGTTTTAGTCTCATGGCAACTATAGCCAATATTTCTCACACGTCAAGTCAAACTCGCCCATATAGATCTTACTTTGCGAAGACCACTGCTGTCGCTCGCACTTTTTATATTGCGAATACCACGACTGTCGCTCACACTTCTTACTCTGCGAAGACCACTGATGTCTCTCTCTCGCACTTCTTGGTACCCTTTAACGCAGGGGCACATTTCACGAAAACCGCTGCACTCTCTCTCGCACTCCTTAGTCCCTTGAACGCAGGGAACTTCTTGGTCCCTTTGAACGCAGGGACCTTAGTTCTAGGACAAGGACACCTACTACTGTACCCGACGAACTGTTTCTATTTGTTCTACTGATATTCTTAACGATGTTTGACGCGATATGCATAGGCTTCACAGAACTCCTATTGCCCAAAGAAATTTATTATTGATTTAGTTTGTATATATATGTGTTCATCTGATATGTTGAATTGTATATAATGATTTGTGTATTTGCATTGATACTATGTTAGTGTAATAATAATGATTTAAACAACATTCAGTCTTGTTTATTTGTTGGCCAATTTAAACTGTAATACATTTACCTTCCGCCTGTGCATGTGGTGGTTACGACGGCTATCAAAGAATATCGTATATTTCAGACAAGGATTTCCACAGATTTAAGAGTCAGATCTGAAGCTTTTTATAAAATTGAATCGGTTGCGTGACACTTTTATTCGTACTTTGCTTATCTTGACGTAAAGTCATGAAGTTCAATCGAATGCTAAGATCGACAGTTCTAGCGATTTACCGTATAAATGCTCAATTCATTAGCTGTTTTTATGAAGGTGGGTGTCTGTTTGTCAGCTCTCACATCTGTACATCGGTAATGGATAACGGGGATTTTTTTTCCGCAAAAACAAACGTAAACAACTTGACTAAAAATAGTTCTATTAAAACGTATGACGGGACTAAATGAAATGTTTTGTTTGTATGTTGTAGACTTTATTGAAAGATAAAGAAATGTATTGACAATGCATATACACTCCCTTGATCATGTTTTTGCGTATGTAAATGACTTATAAATATAACTATTAAAGTAATGTTTTACACTGTTTTCAACATTCACAATTCTGTGAACACTAAGACCCGTGTGATAGAACCATGTTGTTGGTTTTTTAGGTTTATTGTCTTCAATTTACGTTGAAATACACGTTTAAACATTATGAATATTAAAACATCGAAATATTTTTTCACTTAACGGTTTGGTGCAAATATTTCATAATATATAATTCAAGTATTAACATGATTAATTTGCCCATATCAAGTAAAGGTTACCTCAACATCATTATTTATTTACCACACTTGCTGTTGATACTCTCTGAAGACGTTAAGCAAACGGCATATAGTGAAAACCCCGGACATTCTTAGTGTAAAAAAAAATATTTAAAACATTGAAATCAGTTATGAGCAAGTATTTTGATTAAAAATACAATAGGACATCGGGAGGAAATGTGCGAATGATTAATTGTTAACATGTATTTGTTGTTGTTTTTTCTACAGAGTTATCGTTCGTGATGTCTTCTGCGTACTTAAACAGTTATTCGATTTTAATTGACAAACCTTCGTGGTGTAAGATTTTAGATGTTGTGGTCATGTAGTTGTGGCCAGTTTTAATAACAGTTCATATATTGTATATGAGAGAAGTTTAGATGTTAAAATATGTTGTTTAGTGTCAGTCCAGGAAAATGCTGGGCTGTTTACATTTTTTTATGAAAAAAATGGCGAAAGCAAAACTCATTAATGTGAGCCGTGTAAACAAGGGAACATTCTACTCAACAAATGTAAATTACGCTGCAAATGTGTTTTTCAAATATTTGCGTTACAATTTGCACAAGCAAATTGCTCTCACATATGCGTTTGCCCGCCCAGTGATTTGGGATATTTTTTACGCGTCGAAGATCTAAATAATGGATTTATTCAAGTATATTGTGTAATTTTGTCTTGTTAACTATTCTAAACTTGTAAACTGACATATAGAAAACTAATATTAACCCACAGGTTTAAAGGCAGCAGAAAACTTGGTAAAGAATTTTCAACCGTTTCAAAAAGTTAAATGCCTTTGAGTCATTCCAAATTTGTAAACCCACAAGTGGCTTTTGGCTACGCACGTGCAACACATTCCAATTGCATTTATAAACACAATTCTTGTACACAAACTCTGATTTACACGCGCTCTTGACTTCGGCATGTAGGTCAGGTGAGTAAAGCCAGCCGATTGGTCTTAAAATAGCATCATCGCAGGCTGCATACCACTGGATCCCTACTACAAGAAGCAAACGCAAGTGAAGTCTATCTCTTCGTTTCTATGTTATTAAATTATCCAATAAACACGTTTTATATGCAATACTAGTATTGTTGTACGACTACCTTTCAAACTATTAATGTTACTCCATATTATTATAATGTTGAAGCACTCGATGTGCTTTTGGCATGTAGTGTAAAATCCGACTATAATCACTTGATGAATTTTATAGACTGTTAACTGCATACAAGTTAACATAATACATAAAAGTGTTTTTGATTTGCGACCATATCAATCCATACAGAACGATACATTAATATCAACGCATCTGATTTCAAACAAATGTCATTGAACAGACCTGAATACGTCTTTCAACTTTCAATTTTTTCTTCCAACTCACCACCTGACCATGTCATGTGACACAACGAAAGTAAAATAAACCACACAAGAAAGATAACACATCACCATTAAAAATTCGTAAAATATGGACGGGGCTACATTTTTTAAAAGTGAATGATTCAATTTCTTAAAAACGTATATATTTGCCAAACTTCTTGCAGCTTTAACAAATACTTGTACTCTGTACTATATTTAAAAAAAAATTGAGCATTTTTGCAAATCTCTTATCCTTTAACTAAAATATTTGAATCAAAATTATGTATTTTTTTCGTTTTCACAAACCCTGTCATGCATCGTATTTGTATATGTTCTTCCTTTCACTTTCTCTCGGAGGCTTCAAACATTGGTTTAGATCGTTTTACTGCATACATTGTAATACAAGTACCTACTGTAGTATTTTATTGTGAATGTTACTTTTTTCCGGATGAAAAGATTCTTAAATGACTATACTTATATATGTTTTACGGCGTGTTCCTTGAACAATTAACCTCCGTTATTAAGATCATTATAAAGATGTTATCGGAATATAGCTGATACCTCTCGGTGTCGCTATGAAATTGAAATTTGCTTAAAATACATGTAAAGCGGAAAACATGTCTATATGAACACAAAAATGTATATCTTACAATATAATGCGATATTGTCCCCGACAAAAACTTTTTACAAAGGTCGATTTTGGTCAAAGTAGATAAGTACACATCTGTCACTTATATTAAAAACATGCATTCAGCTGTGCTGCATATATTAGAAAGCATGTGTGTTGACCAAAATCTCGCTGCAAAAACATGCAAAAAATGTTAATGCTTATGCCATGCCTGTTATTATCATGTTATCTGACAAAATAAAGATTTTGTGTGTATGTGTGTTCGCGAGTGTGTGTGTGTGGTGTGTGTGTGTGTGCGTTCGAGATAAATAAATATGAATAATGCTTTGACAAAGACAAATAAAAATTAATGATTAAACATTTCATATGCAACCTGAAAAGGCGATATATAGGTTAAGTTACTTTTCAAAGCCGTTTGATAGAATTAAATGTAATTAACAGGGGCTAGTGATTGTATGTGTTTTCTACTTGATGTTGCTAAGTTATGGAATCATTTTAAATAGAAGGGACCTAGCTTATAATTATATTTATTGTATTTCAAATATATTGCCTAAAAAGTTGTCATTATGTGAATCTGTTTTTTAAGACACTTTCGCAGTTACCAGTTTTTCGAAAGACATTTGTCAACGCAAATTGTATATATTTCAACAAAACTGTAGCATTATATTCAAACAAGCGATTCAACACTCATAACAAAGAAAAATGTTTATATTATCGGTTGTAAACTGATTATACAAATCATTTAAAACAAAACAGAAAGCATTGTTTTTAGGATTTTTAAGGCCAGTTTATGGAATAGCTTCTTTGAAACATAGAGATTAAAATACAATGCTTAGTAGCATGAAATTCTGAGTGGTCAAGTAGTTGCGCAACTAGATTTTTTATCCTAATGTCCCGAGTTAAAATCCCGATAAAGGATTTTTTCATTTAATTAGTCCCTTGATAACATGACTAAAAACGGTTCAACACATTATATATTATTTTGTACAAACATTTACTTATGGAATATACAGAACAAACTGTGATTGATACCCTTAAACTCTTGTGTAATTAAATCAAATCGAAATAGCATGGTCTTTACATGCTTTCTAATTTGAATTGCGACGCTTTAAGCTACTGTTTATTTACACGTATGTGTTATGTGATTATGACTGAGCTTAGTGTGAGTAAAGGCTAGCAAACAAACTCAAACCCAAATTTGTTCATCAACCGTTCTAAGGCGGTGACCTCTGCTTTTAACACGTTGCTATGTTTTATGGTCATGTTTATTAACGCTTGTGTACTTTGAGATTAATTTTGGCCATGCAACGTGGTAGGACTAACAGCAGCACATTACTTTTGTAATTCACGGCACATTTTTGTTGCATGGCGCTGAAATGTTTATTTCTTAACCAAGTTATTACGCATCAATACTTATAAGCACTCGTGTAAATAGTGTTCTATCACCTTATCAAGAAAATATAATCTGGTAATACCCCGAAAACTAACATATATCATCTATATCAAACACCGACCAGATACAGATAATTTTCGTTTGTTATAAAATATTAAGTCCCAAAATGTATCAATTTGTAGACGCAAACAACGATTACGTTGTTTAAAAACGAAGATATAACAATGTGGCTACTAAATCATAGAGCAAAGAAAAAGTTAATACAAAACGCTTTGAGTGAAATAGTATAGCGTGTTATAACATACCATTACTTTAGAATCTTAACACGTTTTACATGGCAAAAATCACTGGGAGAAAATATATTTATTCATATGCATTTCAAACAAAAACATGTAGTTTAATACAACATATTGTTGTCGTTTCTGTGGATAAATCGTAGCAAAATTAGCAATCAGTTCGGCGACTATATTATTTGTTTTCAATCATGCAGCTTATCAAATTAAAATACATATTTATATTGATGTATATAGTTTATGATCAAGGTACATGTATTTAAAAATGGCACAGTACGCAGAAAACATATCTAATTAACATTTGGATCCATACTAAGCAATTTACATGCAAGAAGCATACTATCTATATACCTTTAAATCGTTGGATTAACTCCATTTTTAAAATGTGCTTGTATAGAATTGTCTTCTTGTGCATATTAATTTGTGTGACCTTCGATGTATTAAAATGTTAATACCTAATTTTTGATAAGTTCATCTTCGATTGAAATGCTATCCATCAAACAATTGTTCCGCCTTCGACCCATCGTGTGTGTATGTCCAACTGGCTGCGTAGTTGGATTTTGAGGGTTTCAATGCCAATCAAGGTGCACCTCTGACTTCCTGAGATGTTACTGTTATTCTGGACGATGCACCATGTACAATGATGGGTTTGATTTGGGCTATTTCTGATCTTAAAATAATTGGGCTGTGCTCTGTGCAAAGAAGGTTTAATGCATGTGCGTTAAGTGTCGTCCCAGATTAACCTGTGCAGCCCGCTTTTATGATATGTTTCGCTTCAAGAAAGACTCTTCTTATCAAATGTCCAGTCAATGCGGAAAATGTCGTCCATGATTCAAGCATGAAATCTTCAGGATTATAAACAGACCTTCGCGTTGGACCTATGCAATGACTCGTGTGTTCAAAATATCGGCCAGTTGAAATGTATGTAAACAAAGGTTTCAAACGGCGCTGGACAGTTAGTTTTCTATGCATAATGTAACGGCAAGAGCGGTAAGAATGTTTTTTATACGTTTTATTGAATTATGGTACCGAGGTCCGTGAACTTTGCAGGGAAAATGCCCTTTACTCCTTGAATATTTAAGTCGTGGATCGGGTCAGATCAATGACGAGTAGAAAAAGGAGAGTTGTGTATCGCGTTATTCCTTATAATTTGACACAGCATTTGTCAACATTTTGCAAGATATGTACATTTCCAGAAAGGAAATTCATTTCTGCGTAGAAGAAGACCAAGTTTATGGAAATCGCTGCTCAATTGATGAAGCTATGACTGTTCAAAGCGATGCACTCTGTTTTCGGGTTGACTTTTTTATTGAATACATTGGTATATATTTATTTGATAGTGAAGTTTATTTTTAAAGAAGTTGATTGTTCGTTATAATTTGATTTTTTGTTCATTCAAAATGATGTTTGTACTTATTAATATCATAGCCACACGCTAACCATCTGTGGTGTAAAACAGTTGTTACATGATGATTATGTACAAGATGTAAACTTACCACTTTGTAACGTAATCAAACTGTAAATGAGTATGAGAAGTTATTATTGGATATTGAGTACATTGGCTTTAGCCAATAAACTATATATTTGAAATTTGAATAATTTCACTATGGATTTAAAACTTCAGAACGTATGCTCCCAAATATAGCGTGCATGTAATATTTAGCGTATGTAACGAAGTTGGTAAACATAACAACAACAAGAACAACGAATTGTTCCTTTCTGCTTAAATGAAAATGAAGCGATCGTAGCAGTATAATGAATAGTAACAAAACAAGAAAATCAAATATACAACTTTGATCTCAGCTTCCGAATGAAAGGGTCGTTCAGTCTCGTTAATAGTAATAATGCTATAATAACGTTAATTAAAACAAGAGCATAAATAAACATCTAGCCAATCAGAAATAACATTTACATCCGGGCATTTACTTGCTAAAAAGAAGCCAAGCTATCGCTATACATGTTTCTGATTTTACAAGTGATATATGATGGTTTGCAGTATTTTACCACTTCTTTTTTTCATCTCTGTGTATTTATTATGTAAAAAATATTTTCTTTTTGATAGCTTTTTAGAATGTCATTCAGTCAACTGTTCCTTTAACATTTACTTCAACAGAAACTTCCATGTATCTTGCCAGTGAACTTTCAACGCCGTTGGTGCTCTCGTTGTAAAACTGTCAGGTTTAAGATAGTGAATATTAGACAAGGTTCGGATAGAAATAAAGGAAAATACACATGTGTAAGTTCATATAGTTTTAGGACTATTGATCTTGTTCCCTGTAAAAGTAATATGTTTCTATTTATTCATCAGTTTGACGTTTCAGATCTTTACAATGTAATCCATGTTCAGTACTGTGTTGTAAAAATTTAGTATTAAATGTAAATTGAGATAATGACATCCTAATAACAATAGCCATGTGGAAAATGATGCAAACAAGTTACTATACATTTATAGATAAGATAATAAAAATAAAATGTATCATATAAATTCATGAAATTGTGAAAGTGTACTACATACCTTTGAAACTATTAGTGGTTGTATTGATTAAACTCAAAATAGAGATGCATTAGATAGTTTGTTAACCCAATGTTACCCAATTGTGTGATGTGATTATTTACAAACAGCTAGTTGACAATACATATTTAAAAAAAAACTTTAAATGCAGCATATATTGAAAATAATTTTTAAAAAGTTATTCTATAAGTCTTAATATGCACAGACATAATCCATCAGGGGAGAATAGACAAAGCATTTTAGAATCTATGAGACTTTATACGTACAATTAGAAACAAAGAAATATGCTTCTGTTTCTCTGGTCTCCTTCCTACCATTGAGTAATCACATGGTTATTAAATTGAATGCGTTTTAATTCCCTTTTAGTATGGTTTAATTTGAGTAGCAATGCTAAGAGGTTAAATATTATTAACACTTATATGTATCATGGATATTGCTGGGCCAAGTGTGAAGTTGAGCGCTCTAAAACCGGTTTAAACCCCCAACGCTTTCCATTGACCGTTCCAAGGCGGTGACCCCAGCTTTTTACTTCTATGAGTGTATGTTGTTTCGTATTCTGCTGTTTCGTACTGTTTTGGCAATTGGCCACTTGCCTTAAATAAAATACCAATTAGTTGTATATAATGAGAATGCAATACTGCTCCAGCAGCTGGAGTTTCGCTTCTTTATATTGTATTATGATACAAATCGAACAATTAAATTAAAAAAATGCTAGGCTTACAAATGCAAAACTTTACTGGAAACTTTGAAATATTAACACAAGCAAAGAAAACAATTAAGATATAAGTGACAGGGTGTTTTAAAACTTTTTTAAATCGATGAACTCTTGATTCTATCAAGCTGGTGAAGAGGTTTTGTTCTATCAGGACCGGTACTTAAACGGTAAATCAAATATCATTATTAATGAGTTAAATGTAGCATTTACTGATCCAGAAGTTATTAGTGCTTGTAAGCAAGTACATAATGGTAGATCAGGGGGTCCTGATAATCTGCTGAATGAGAGTTTTAAATTTGGAATTAGTTAGAAGAAGTTTTATCCTATTACCAGATGAAAATCGATAGAATAACAACGATAGTATAAATAGCAGTAGAAGAAGTTTAAGTTGTTTGTACTTAGTTAAATAAATTGTTTTAATATGAGCATTTCCCTGAAGGGTAGTCTGTGGATTTTATAGTATATTTACACATACACATAATGAGCATGATGTTAATAATTACAGAGGTAAAACATCATAAAGTGCTTTTGAGAAATTATTCACTAATGTAATGTGTGATGCAGATTTTTTTCTGCTGTAGATGTAAGACAAGGGGAATCATAATCACGATTCCTATGTTCTACTTATTTGAATGACTAAGAAGATAATTATATGTTAAATTGTTTTAAAAGAATTGATGTTGGTATGCTAAAATTATTTTGATTGTTAAATGCAGATAATATTGTAATTATGGAAGAACAGAGGAGGAAGCTTTGTCCTTGTTAGAGGAATTTTATGTTATTTGGAAATTATGTGTTAACACGAATACAACAAAGGTTATGTTGTTTTATTAATGGGGGTACAATTTGGGAAGGATATTAAAGTTTTGTACAAAGTCCAAACATTAAAATTGTTAAAAAATTTACATATATTGAATTGTATTTACAGCAGAAGGATCTTTTGCGACTACTTTTGAAACACTTGCTGGCCGAGCCTTAAACACTGTTTTTAAGCTTTATTCATTATTATTCAGTGTTCCAACAATTTCAGTTCATATCAAATTAGAGTTGTTTGATAAGCTTGGTTTACCAATTTAAATTATAGGTGACGTAGGTGTGAAAATTCAAACAAAAAATTATGTTGTATATGGGGAACTTGGAAGAACATCATACAAAACTAAAAGAGCCAATAATATAATACGGTACTGGCTGAAATTTATTCAGTTAGAAGATCTCACGTATGCAAAGTGCATGTGTATGAATGTAAAAAATAAACCAAAAACACTCTCATGCAAAATATGTTTGTAATCTGTTGCAGGGCATCGGCGTACATTATGCATGGCTTAACCAAGGTGTAGGTCATGAAAAGTTTGTTCTATCCTTAGTAGAGTCTAGATTTAATAATACATTTATCCAAATTTGGATGTCAGAACTTAATAATTCTTTAGAAGCAATACGTTTAGTCAGTTTTGTAAATCTGAATTGCATCCTTACTTAAAACATGTTAGTATAAATAAGTTGAGATTTGGTCTTTGTAGATTAAGAGTTTCGTGTCATAGATAAGAGATTGAATCCGGAATATGTGAAACTATACATTTTCAAGAGAGAAAATGTCAACATTGCAATTTTCTTGAGGATATTTGTTTATTTTTCATTAGAATGTTCCTTTATATGATGCTATTATAAAATTGTATATAAATAAACATTACTGGCAAAGACATGACATGATAGTTTATTGACTTAATGCCATCTGATAATACAAGTACTAACATAAACTGAGCCTTGTTTGTTCATAAAACATTTAGTCAAAGAAAAATGTATAAATGTTATTATGATCGTGTATAATTTATTACTCAAAACTGACTTCTGTATATCTTGTAGATTCGTCTGCGTTTTAATGTTATCGTTATAACATTGTAAAATTGATCCTTAAAGCTGTAATCCAATTGTCCTAGACCTTTCCATGTATTGATACTTTATATAACAACTTATGATATTCAATACTGATCACATTTCCCTGCCTTTATATAAACTTTACTTTTGTTTTGAACATGTATACTCTTGGACAGTGTGTCTATTGTATCTTGAATAAACCTAAACCATACAATTAAAATCTTGCACTTTTACATAATATAAACAACATAAATTTGAGACAAAGATTGCAACACAAAATACAAATGTGCAGTGTGACAAGCCAACCGACCAATAAGGGGATACCGGTATACCCCCCCCCAAAAAAAAAACAAAAAAAAAAAACAACAAATTTGTTTGAAGGGGTATACTAAACTGCGACGAGAAATCAACCATCCAAATATATAAGTTAGAGATTCAGAATAAATTGTTTGAGCATTCCTTATACTGTTTCAATAAAACTCTGTCCATTACACGGTGATATACGATTACCACTACAATTCTGCCCACCGTCGAAATGTTATACTTCTGACAAAAGTTCCGTATCCTTCTTTCAAAAATATTACTCAAACTCTTTGGCGAGTCCAGAAATCAATGAAAAAACAAGAAAAGAATGTAAGTTGGTAATACAATTACATCCATCGAACGAATTATATATTTAACATCGAATTGCCGTTTACCGCATCACAATTGAGTCGCAATTAACTTCAAAATAGTGAAAACAGTTTGAGCATGTCGTGAAAGAAGTGATTTCATGAGGCGATAAATCGTATTTTTGGAGACTTTAAACCCTTTAAATGAAAGCTTTTTGTTAAACGGTATTTAATGGTAGAATAATCAATTTACAACACATTATGGCATGCTTTATTGAATATAACTGTGATTTTTACATACGTACGTGTTAGCATGTATGCACCGCTCAACACTGATATTATAGAAATATGAACACCGCTCAACAATGTCCGTTAAAGCACCGAATCTTTATGATATTTTGGCACCGCTTTACTCTGATCTTTTCCTTTCAGAAGGAAGAGACGTTAAAATGCATGTTTGAACAAGCCCAAGGACAAGAAAAAGAAACTTTTTCCTCCTGGTGCTGAAGATTATACCAGCGCATCTCCAGGCGACCGTCGACCGGCATGTACCAGTTCGACGTCTGTCAAAGAGACACCAAATGATTAGTTACGCCCAGCCTTTCATGACTATCTTGTAAATGCTCCACAGAAACAAGAAAACAAAAAAGCAAGGTCATCAAGAAAGAAATTATTTCAAAATATCACTTTAGAAAACATGACTGAAAAAGTGACACAGCTATAACCAGGTTTTTTCAAAAATGACACTCGGCAAATTTATACTATGACTTTTGTAACTTTATCCATTTGGTATGTAACAACACGTTTCCGCTAACAAATATTGCTTTGCTATTGTTTCTGAATGCTGGACATGTAACTTTGATAAATGGAAGATTATCGTAAATAAATTCAGCTAACGATGGCTCGTTCTAGCACATCATTTGAAACCATGTGCAGAAGTTAGCGGTACCGCGAATTTCAGTGACACGGAATATAACTACGGTGTTTATAATCAGTGTGGCGCGGTGCATGGATATTTATATAAGTGATGGATGTTTTTACAAACAAATTAGGCCTTTAACATTTATCGAAACAAAAAAACAGGTTTGTATGGCATGTTATTTTTATATATACAATTATTTAAGTCTGTCACATCAGGTCTGGCACCTCGACAATCATCTGAATCTAACATTTTTATCACAAGTACGAATGGTGTCGAGCGCGACACGACTTTTTGTAAACACTATTTCAAAGTCATGCTAAATATTTTACTATTGTAAAACTTTTAAATAGACGACATATTGGTTCAGAAAATTCGATGGAGTGCTTAGAAAGTGGCAATCATTTTGCAGTGTATTATAATATAATATTTTGTCACCCGGTTACCTGATGTTGCTTCGTCCGCCATGTTTATTTTCGTCAGAAGGATACGGAGCTTTAGTCACAAATATAAAATTTAGACGGTTAGCAAATCGACCTATCATCGTGAATTAGGTATGGTTAGACACGCCCTTGTAACCTACCGGTTGCAATATCAGATTGGTTTGTAGCCATCAAACTAGGAAGACGGTGGTACAAATGAAAGCTTAAAGTTTTCACTATTCATACAATGAAACGATATTATTTGAAACAACGAAAGCACTGACCGGGCGAATAGTGCAAAGCTGGATAGAAAGAAGAGGGGGTATATTGTTTTGCACATGTCGGTCCGTCGGTCTGTCGGTCCGTCTGTCGGTCCGTCCACCAAATGGTTTCCGGATAATGACTCAAGAACGCTTAGGCCTAGGATAATGAAACTTCATAGGTACATTGATCATGACTGGCAGATGACACCTATTGATTTTCAGGTCACTAGGTCAAAGGTAAAGGTCACAGTGACTCGAAGCAGTAAAATGGTTTCCAGATGATGAATCTTGAACGCTTAGGCCTAGGACCATGAAACTTCATTGGTACATAGACCATGACTAGCAGATGAACCTATGGATTGTCAGGTCACTAGTTCAAAGGTCAAGGTCACAGTGACTTGAAAGAGTAAAATGGTTTCCGGATGATTACTCAAGAACGCATAGGCCTAGGATCATGAAACTTCATAGGTATATAGATCATGACTGGCAATTGATCCCTATTAATTTTCAAGTCACTAGGTCAAAGGTCAAGGTCACAGTGACCTGAACAAGAAACATGGTTTATCACGTATTCACACAATGGCTGCCATTACAAGTGAACGCCCATTTGGGGGGCATGCGTGTTTTACAAACAGCCCTTAATTCACGAGACAATAGAAAATGAAAACGCAATAAGCCCAGGGGGGATAGACTTATTGAGAAGCAATGGGCACGTCAAATCTAATATTAGATATGGGTAAACAGATCAGTGGGAAACCAAATTATCACGACTGGAATCGCTCGTATTTTTTGTCGGCGTTGGTGGACACATGGCTTAACCCCCACCCCTCCCCCGAACAACAAAATCTCATCTGATTTATAGGATTCGCGAAAACGACCTCTTACGATAAAAAAAATACGGAATTCCGTATTAATACAGAAAACTTTTACCCATGCCTTTTAGAGTCCCCATCAAACCATGGTTCACACCAAAATTTAAATCATCGATGTGGTTTTGTAGAATATTTTTAGCTCACCTGATTGCTAAGGGGAGCTTTTCTGACTGGTTTTTGTCCGTCGTCCGTCCGTCCGTCCGTTAACATTTGCTCGTAAACACTCTAGAGACCACATTTGTTGTCCCATCGTCATGAAACTTGATCAGAAACTTTACCCCAATAATATCTCGGCGGAGTTCGAAACTGGGTTGTGCCGGGTCAAAAACTAGGTCACTAGGTCAAAAAAAAGAAAAACCTTGTAAAGATTGTAGTAGTCACATTTAATGTTCAATCTTCATGTAATTTTGTCAAAATCGTTGTCTAAATGATATCTTGATGGAGTTCAAAAGTGGATCCGGTGTGTTGAAAAACAAGGCCACCAGTGGGCGAGGCAATTTTCCTTATTTGGCTATAGAGAAACCTTGTTTACACTGTAGAAGTCACAATTTTTGCCCAATCATCATGAAATTTAGTCAAAACATGGGTTTTATTGATTTCTTGGACGAGTTCGACCATGGTTCGGATCGGTGAAAAAACACTGCCGCCAGTGGGCGGGGCATTTTTCTCTAAATGTATATAGTGAAAACATGTTTACACTCTAGAAGTCACAATTTTTGGCCCAATTTTCATGAAATTTGGTCAGAACATTTGTTTCTTTGATACGAGAATTGAGTTCAAAAATGGTTTCGGTCAAACCTTGTGATCGAACACTATGGAAGTCACATTTTTATGCCCCCTTCGAATAAGAGGGGGTATATTGTTTTGCTCATGTCGGCCGGTTGTCTGTCCACCAGATGGTTTCCGAATAATAAGTAAAGAACGCTTAGGCCTAGGATCATGAAACTTCATAGGTACATTGATCATGACTCGCAGATGACCCCTATTGATTTAAAGGCCACTAGGTCAAAGTTCAAGGTCACGATGTCCCGAAATAGTAAAATGGTTTCTGGACGATAACTCAAGAACGCTTACGCCTAGGATCATGAAACTTCATAGGTACATTGATCATGATTCAAAAAATGAACCCTATTGATTTTAAGGTCACTAGGTAAAAGGTCAAGGTCACGGTGACCGGAAAAACTAAAATGGTTTCTGGATAATAACTCAATAACGCTTATGCCAAGGATCATGAAACTTCATAGGTACATTGATTGTGACTCACTGATGACACCTATTGATTTTCAGGTCACTAGATCAAAGGACAAGGTCACGGTGACCCGAAACAGTAAAATGGTTTCCGGAGGAAAGCTCAAGAACGCTTATGCCTAAGATCAAGAAAGTTCATAGGTACATTGACCATGACTTGCAGATGACCCCTATTGATTTTCAGGTCACTAGATCAAAGGTCAAGGTCAAGGTGACCCGAAATAGTTAAATGGTTTCCGGATGATAACTCAAGAACGCTTATGCTTAGGATCATGAAAGTTCATAGGTACATTGATCATGACTTGCAGATGACCCCTATTGATATTCAGGTCACTAGGTCAAAGGTCAAGGTCAAGGTGACCCGAAATATTAAAATGGTCTCCGGATGATAACTCAAGAACGCTTATGCTTAGGATCACAAAAGTTCATAGGTACATTGATCATGTCTTGCAGATGACCCCTATCGATTTTCAGGTCACTAGGTCAAAGGTCAAGGTCAAGGTGACCCGAAATAGTAAAATGGTTTCCGGATGAAAACTCAAGAACGCTTATGCTTAGGATCATGAAACTTCATAGGTGCATTGATCTTGACTTGCAGATGACCCCTATTGATTTTCAGGTCACTAGGTCAAAGGTCAAGGTCACGGTGACTCAACTTAGAAAAATGGTTTCCGGATGATATCTCAAGAACGCTTACGCCTAGGATCATGAAACTTCATAGGTACATTGATCATGACTTGCAGATGACCCCTATTAATTTTCAGGTCACTAGGTCAAAGGTCAAGGTCACGGTGACTCAACTTAGAAAAATGGTTTCCTTTTGATATATCAAGAACGCTTACGCCTAGGATCATGAAACTTCATAGATACATTGAGGTGACCCAAAATAGTGAAATTGTTTTTCTCAAGAACGCTTATGCCTATAATGATGAAACTTCATAGGTTTATTGATCATGACTCGCAGCTGACCCCAATTCATTTTAAGGTCACTAGGTCAAAGGTCAAGGTCACGGTGTTTTAACATAGAAAAATGGTTTCCAGATGATAACTCAAGAATGCCTATGCCTAGGATCATGAAACTTCATAGGTACATTGATCATGACTTGCAGATGTCCCGTATTGACTTTCACGTCACTAGGTCAAGGTCACGGTTACTTGACACAGTAAAATGGTTTTTGGATGATAACTCAAGAAAGCTTACGCCTAGGATCATGAAACAATATAATGGTCAAGTTGATAGAATTTACTTATAAAATCTATCAAAAATGGAATTTACTATGTAGATGTTTTGAACACCTTATATCATTGTTATCCATCATACATGTGTGCATTATAATCATTGCATCTTTTTAGCTCACCTGATTGCTCAGGAGAGCTTTTCTGATCGGTCTTTGTTCGTCGTCTTTCCGTCCGTCCGTCCATACACATTTGTTCGTAAACACTCTAGAGGCCACATTTATTGTCCGATCTTCATGAAACTTGGTCAGAAGCTTTGTGCCAATTAAATCTCGGTCGAGTTCGAAACTGGGTTGTGCCGGATCAAAAACTAGGTCACTATATCAAAAAAAGAAAAAAACTTGTTAACACTGTAGAAGTCACATGTCATGCCCAATCTTCATGTAACTTTGTCAAAATGTTTATCTTAATAATATGTTGGATGAGTGTAAAAGTGGCTCCGGTCCGTTGAAAAACATGGCCGCCAGTTGGCGGGGCAGTTTTCCTTATTTGGCTATAGAGAAACCTTGTAAACACTCTAGAAGTCACCATTTGTGCCCAATCATCATGAAAGTTGGTCAAAACATTGACTTTTTTGATATCTCGGACGAGTTTGAAAATGGTCCAGATCGGTAAAAAAACATGGCCGCCAGTGGGCGGGGCATTTTTCTCTATATGTTTATAGTGAAAACATGTGAACACTCTAGAAGTCACATTTTTGGCCCTATTTTCATGAAATTTAGTCAGAACATTTGTTTCCTTGATATGAGAGTTGAGTTCGAAAAAAAAATGGGCGGGGCAGTTTTCCTTTTATGGCTATAGAGAAACCTTGTAAACACTCTAGAAGTCACACCTGTTGCCCAATCATCATAATTGTTGGTCAAAACATTTGTTTTATTGATATCTCGGACGAGTTCGAAAATGGTTCAGATGGGTGATAAAACATGGCCGCCAGTGGGCGGGGCATTTTTCTCTATATATATATAGTGAAAACATGTTAACACTCTAGAAGTCACATTTTTGGCCCAATTTTCATGAAACTTGGTGAAAAGATTTGTTTTAAATATATCACATAATTAATGCCATAATTATTGCCCTTAGATTGTCCAAATGTTCATTATATTATACAAAATCCTTGTAAACACTCTAGAGGTCACAATTTTGTTTCAGATTTTATGAATCTTGGTCATAATATTTATTTTTGTAAGCAAAGTTTGATGTTTGGTAAGGGGGGTCAATTCAAAATAAAGGCCACCAGATCAATTCTTTCAAAAACAAAATCACTCCATATGCCAGAGTTTTGGTTTAATAATGATGAAACTTGACCAGGATGTTTGTCTGGACTATATCTAGGTCTAGTTCGATGTTTGGTAAAGATTGAATGAACTGACTCCTCTCAGGTGTGCGAACTAGGGCCATCTTGGCCCTCTTGTTTAAAGATATTTACGATAAGTCCATAAAAATCATGTGACCACTGGGCGTGGCTAGTAATTGACTCCATGGGCGTGATTTGAACATACTAAATAGTAGAGGAACACTAGCCGATATTACACAACAAACATTAAAACCCTGGCACGAGTAATTTCAGAGAAGATATTTAAAATTCTCAATATTTAATCTACTTTTCGCTCTGTTGACCTACATATGCAACAAAAGGACAAAATTCGATAATGATAATGTATGTGACGATTCGACATAATCTATCAAACGGTTAAAGGGGAGATATCGTTAGAAAAAAAGTAAACGCACATACTCATATCACGCACTTTGGGAATCGTCTCTATCAACTAGAACCCATTCCCATCCTGCCGCCAATGTTCATGGTCTCTATCAACATAAACCCATTCCCCTCCTGTCGACAATTTTCATGGTCTCTATCAATTTAAACCCATTCCACTGCTGCCACCAATGTTCATGGTCTCTACCAACTAAAACCCATGTCCATCCTGTCGGAAATGTTCATGGTCTCTATCAACTTAACCCATTCCCCACCTGCCGACAATGTTCATGGTCTCTATCAACTAAAACCCATTCCCCTCCTTCCGGCAATGTTCATGGTCTCTATCAACTAAAACAAATTTCCCTCCTGCCGGCAATGTTCATGGTCTGTATCAACTAAAACCCATTCCCCTCCTGTCGGCATTGTTCGTGGTCTCTTTCAACTTAAACCCATTCCCCTCCTGCCGGCAATATTCATGGTCTTTTTCAGCTAAAACCCATTCCTCTCTTACCGCCAATGTTCATGGCCTATAATCACCTAAAACCCATTCTCCTCTTACAGGCAATGTTCATGGTCTCTATTAATTAAAACCCATTCCTCTTTTTCCGCTAATGTTCATGGCCTCAATTACCTAAAACCCATTCCCCTCCTGCCGGCAATGTTCATGGTCTCTATCATCTAAATTCCATTCCTCTCTTGCCTCCAATGTTCATGGCCTCTCTCACCTAAAACCCATTCCCCACTTACCGGCAATGTTCATGGTGTCTTTCAACTAAAACCCATTCCTCTCCTGCCTCCAAGGTTCTTGGCCTCTATCACCTAAAACCCATTCCCCTCTTACCGGCAATGTCCATGGTCTCTATCAACTAAAACCCATTCATCTCTTGCCGGCAATGTCCATGGTCGCTATCAACTAAAACCCATTCCCCTATTGTCGGCAATGTCCATGGTCTCTATAAACTAAAACCCATTCCCCTCCTGCCGTCATTGTCCATGGTCTCTATCAACTGAAACTCATCCCCCTCTTGCCGGCAATGTCCATGGTCTCTATCGCCTAAAACCCATTCTCCTCTTGCCGGAAAAGGTTCATAGTCTCCATCAACTTTAACCCATTCCCCTTCTGCCGGCAATATTCATGGTCTATTTCACCTAAAACCCATTCCCCTCTTGCCGGCAATGTCCATGGTCTCTATCAACTAAAACTCATTCCCCTCCTGCCGGTCATGTTCATGGTCTCTATCAACTAAAACCCATTTCACTCTTCCCCGCAATGGCCATGGTCTTTATCAACTAAAACCCATTCCGCTCCTGCCGGCAATGTCCATTGTCTCTATCAATTAAAACCCATTACCCTCTTGCCGACAATGCCCATGGTCCCTATCAACTAAAACCCATTCCCCTCTTGCCGGCAATGTCCATGGAATCTATCAATTAAAACCCATTCTCTTTTGCCGACAATGTCCATGGTCTCTATCAACTAAAACCCATTCCCCTCTTGCCGGCAATGTCCATGGACTATATCAACTTAAACCCATTCCCCTCTTGTCGGCAATGTTCATGGTCTCTATCAATTAAAACCCATTTCCCTCCTGCCGGCAATGTTCATAGTCTCTATCAACTAAAACCCATTCCCCTCCTGCCGGCAATGTTCATGGTCTCTATTAACTAAAACCCATTCCCCTCCGGCCGGCAATGCCCATGATCTTCATCAACTAAAACCCATTCCGATCTTGCCGACAATGTCCATGGTTTCTATCAACGAAAACCCATTCCCCTCCGGCCGGCAATGTTCATGGTCTCTTTCGACTAAAACCCATTCCCCTCCTGCCGGCAATGTTCATGGTCTCTATTAACTAAAACCCATTCCACTCCTGCCGGCAATGTTCATGATGATTTATATTTAATAAGGCATACGCAAAATATTTGTGAAACGGGAGTTGGGGTGATTTCAAGTCGTTTGTGAACGACGGAAAACTAGTTAATTACTGTCAACACAACCTTTACTATTTGGTGATCAGCTTTACTAACACAACTAAGTTGATATTTTTGAAAATATTAAAAATTAACAAATAAAAAAGGAGTTAAAACAAGCAATCATTTAATATCTTCAACATACTGGTGTTTCCAGTCCTGAAATATACATTTCGAAAGTTGAAAATAAAAGAAAGGAACAAAAATATAAAATATAAAAGAAAATTGTATGCAAATCAATATATAACAGACACTATCTGAACGTTTATCATTTCACGTACTTGTTGTATTAAAATCAAATGAACTAGTATTATGATGCACTTGGAAGTCAAAAATTGACAAAAAATAGTATTCATTAATTACAAATGGTTTAAATGGTTTTATTAGAAAGAAAAGAACTCATCGACTGCAAAAAGAGGATATTACAAAGAAGATAGTTGAGACAGATTTATATAAAAACACACGCATAGGGGACTTTATACATAGAAATGAGTTGAGGAGTTTCCTGTTAAATAAACTAAAACTAGTAGTCTTTCCAGGAAAATAACCCGTACCGGTTGATAACATTAAAAAAGAAATAATTGAAATATTGTTCTTT
Source organism: Dreissena polymorpha (assembly GCF_020536995.1). Lineage (NCBI taxonomy): Eukaryota > Metazoa > Mollusca > Bivalvia > Myida > Dreissenidae > Dreissena > Dreissena polymorpha. The sequence continues at coordinate 62,572,519 of NC_068368.1, read as the reverse complement.
GAATTAAAAGGTCACTTATCAAATTCCCAAACAATTCTTTTCTCACAACCATCGCTTTAGTAACGATTCACTTCATGTAGTTGCATCTACATATTATGTTACATAATATACTTTGTAAAATATGCATTGCAAAATGTAAATAGTACATCTTTTAAAAAAAGATCGAGATCAAATCACCAATCGCTAGTGTACAATTTTATGGAAATAAAATTATAAGTGAACACTGAAGGTATAAAATCAACCTGACCAGATATGAATTGTACAAATGAACTAGGTGGCTCTATATATGTACATAAGGACACGTAATTAACACATATGGCTTGGTGAAATTACCTTTCGCAAGTGTACAATTGTATGTATAAATAAAATCTCTTAGCATACACTGAGGGCATAGCATTCACCATGGCATGTGAAATGATCAAAATGAATCAATTGGGCATAAGTATTCATATGCTTATGTGTTTATATTAATATGATTAGTTATAAAACTAAGTGTAACTAAAATAATTTGAAAATACATCTGTATATTGTGCACACATTCTCACAACTGAAATTACAATTTCATTGCCTTAACACTTAAATTAATCCTTCATATTTATTGTCAACATAACCTCTGCCAATATCAAATAGTCTTGTTCTTTTTCGAGCATGTCATTTTAATAGAAGATTTGTGTAAGCAAAAACATGACAAAAACATTACAAAGAACAAGTAATGGCTACTTTTTACCTTAAACACTACAGAATAAAAGAACGGTTATTTACATATTACAAAAACCTTCTTAATTGCTAAAATATACGTTTCGATTTCTATATTGTTAGATACAAAATAAGTTAGATTTAATAACAAAGTTAGTATCATAATTATATTTAACGAACATGTAGAATCAAATAAGCATTTTTCAAGGGGTAAGCAATCGCTTGCATGTATTTGCCACTGTCTCAAATACACAAAAACATTCATCAATATAAATGTTGGTAAATTCATGGCCTATTTGATAGGTTTATATGAACGTTAGGGGAAATATGTAATCCGTATTTCAAAATAAGAATGATCATCAGAATAAGCCAGCTAATGCAGGTGTACCATCAGATATCAATTTAACTGACAATGCGAGTGTACAAGCTAAATAAGTAATGAAGAAATCTAAAATAAATAAACATCTATATACAATACCAGTAAAACATTTAGTGGTGTAATATGTGTACATTTATGGCCCAAACAAATGTGTAATGGTTGGTGCTTTATTTACATTATATTTATATTAGATATTTTAATAAAATCATAAAAAATACGTAAAAGCAAACACATTTTGAAAAACAAAAACATGAAACAGCTTATGTCGCACAAAGCAGTGGCAGTTCAAAAGACTATGTATTCATTTTCACGGACAAACAAGCTTTACATATTTTCCATCAGCTGCAGCAACACTACCAGATTGAACTGAAGAAATGAATAACATTCATTTATCTTTGATATTAACTGTACATTTGTCAATCGAGTTATAGCTTAATTCACATCAATCTGTATTATTTAAATTTTCTTTGAAATAGAATAGCATGAATTGTATAGATTTTTTATTAAACTCATCACATTAATTCAGAAAAAATGTAATTTTTTTTTGAAATCGAAATCAATATAAAGTAATCAATTCGATCAGAGATTGGTAAATGCTTAATGTCAGTAAAAATTCAGTAGAGTATACATAATGCAATTCTCATAAAACACAAAGAAAATCCAAAGTTTAAGTGAACAAATTAGCTGAGTATATACTTGACACTGAAAATATTGGTGTTGATCTGAACATGAAACTCTGAATCAACTAATTGGTGTTGATCTGAATATGAAATGTAAACTAAGTATTTGAACATGAGGCCTGCATCAAATGTACAAAATGAATTAAATATTTATGGGATCAATCTCCACTCCCCAATTCACAAAATCACACACAAATGTATTAACACAGCTAAAGCCAACCCACACAGCTTTATATATATACATATTTGAAAATACATCTTTATCATGTGCACACATTCTCACAACTTAAAAATTCAATGTGATTTCCTTAACACTTAAACGTACCATTCTTAGTTATTGTCAATTTTGGTAAGCAAAGAGAGGACTACAAATAAGAAAGAATAACTTATGCCTACTTTTTACCTTAAATACTACAGGATATAAACACTCGATTGGTCATTGTCTGTTCGGGTACTACGTAAATGTACCCCGGATACTCTTAAGTATAATTAAATGTAGTCCGGGTAAGGAAAATATAATCAAATGTACCCGCCTCATTGGACTGTACCCGAGTTTTATTCCGGTCCAAATTCCGACGTCGTAAAACGCGCTAAAGAATACGAAACAAAATTATTTTAAACAAAACATGCCCTTTGTTAGTATAAGATTCGATAATATAGAGGCATTGTTACAAAATATTGACATAACTATGAACATAATTAATATGGAAAAAGCCAACAACGACCAATTCAGCGTTAGAATTACCGAGTACGTTTTAGTATAATTACAGTAGTCGAAGTACAATTAAAAATACTTAGCTGTTCCGGGGTACATTTAAGTATTACCCGAGCCGTCAATGAACATTCGAACGCTATTTGCATATTACACACGCGTTTATTAAATTCTAAAATTGCTGATTCAATTATGAGCTTGTCAGGTACAGATTCATTCAGAATTGATAAACTAGTAAGTAAATAATTTCATTTACTGATTATTTTTAATCAGGAGTTTTCAAACGGAAAAATTAATTGTTTGCATGTTTTTTTAGGCAATTTCTCAAATACACGCTGGTAAATGCATTTACCATTTGATAGGGTTATATGAACGTTAGAGGATACTTTTCAGGTAATATGAATTTCAGAATGAAAATCGTCATCAGAAAAACATTGCAATGAAACATCGGATATCAATGAAACACGAATGGAATGTACAATGCAAATACAAACTGAACAAAGATGTTGAAAACTAAAATACACATTTCATATAAAATTCGCATAACAGCCCACCAACGTGAATTACAAACAAATTTCCTGACACACGCAAATGTACCGCCACAGCACCCTATCTGATTGTAGAACACTTGAATAATTTCAAAACATTATACAAAACTCCATAATAAAAAATATAATCTTTTTGTTCAAGCTATTTAAATTAAAAATTTAATGTAATATATATATATATATATATATATATATATATATATATATATATATACATATATATATATATATATATATATATATATATATATATATATATATATATATATATCATTTATAACAGGGTTTCATCACCAAATATAGTTTGATATGCATGATAGCAATCGCACATGGGTTATGACATCAAACTCTGAAATAATAGTGATAGGTCACATTCTATGCACCCACTAAGTTACTTTAAATACCCAGTATCACATGTCGGATCGATTTATGATAAAATATATATAAAACTTATAACTGATTTTTGCCTTACACATATTAATGATAAAAATGTTAACTAATGTTAATTTACTGCATGATCGGCATAACTATTTTTCTCTTTAACATTAAAGAATTGTAAACACAGTCACATGTAAATATGTAGCTTTAATTTCTTTGAATCAGATATTAGGAAAAGACACAATAATAAATTTAGCTGTCGGATATGCTAGTAGGCAAACATACATAACAAACATGCATATATGTTAATAACAAATTCGAAATCTCATAGTGTGAAATTGTATAGAAAAGACCAGAACATTTTTGTATTCTAATCATTTGCTGTGCTTTTAAGAAGGTGTTGTAAGTATAAAACTGTGTTTTCTATGTATTTGTTCTAGTAATGCTTGATATGCTATTTCCAAATCATATGTTACAACGGTCACAACCAAACAAGGAACATAAGTATAATACATATGCCTTTTTATATTGCAGTTTCCATATCAAGATAAAACACAACTGTACAGTTGAATGGGAAAAAAAACACATAAACAGCTCTTGTAAGAAGTCGTATTAAATAATGATTTCATATCAATTCTGTCATCAACGAACCAAAACAAACAAGAACTTTTACATGAAAGTTCTTTATCAAGCGCATTCGATTCAGCATTGTGTACGATGTTCAAAACTTTGAATACCGACTTTTGAAGACGAAAAATATAAACCAACCAAGTATAGTCAAACCATAATTTATTCCTATCATATTTGGAACACTGAATACCCTCATAGTGATATTTCAAGAGATATCGAAACCTATCAAATAATAAGTAATTACGCTACAATATATCACAATATCCTACATTTTAACCTCCTTGGACATTTATAATCCGACCCGTCCCCAGGTCTTCACTCCCTCTCATAATGTCTGCCTCCCCTATGCCACTTCTCGAAGGCCGCTCATACTGCAAACAAAATAAATAAATACGTGTCGTCTGTCTTTCTTTATCAACCAAACTAAGCAACAAGGGATTAGTTTAATCCGGTTTGTTCAGACTGATATATTCAGATTGACCCGTAGCAATAATTAAGTTAACATTTTGTAAATGTATACCAATTATATTTCACAATAAACAATATATAACTAAAGAGAATAGCGCGGACATCAACCGTTCAAATAAAAAGAAATTACACTACACTAGATCACTGATTCCTACAAAATAGCTTAATTGGAGCTATCATGTCCCATCTTACCTCAATATTATCCGACCCGTCCTCCGTGACTTCACTCCCTTTCCCAAAGTCTGCCTCCTCTGTGCTTCTTCTCAAAGGCCGCGCCTATTCCAAAGGAAATACATTGATAGGGGTAACATATAGTCTGTTTTCATCAATCAAACTAGGCAGAAGACTGTTACAAGTGTTAAGCCAACAAGGTATTATTTTAATGCGGTTTGTTTCAGACTATCTAATAACTTAAGATGGGCCCGTAGCATGTTTTCAATTTATACGAATGGTAAGTTACAATTAACAATAATAAGTAAAGAGAATACAGCGAACATTAACCACTTTAAAATGGTGTATTGACCATGTTATGTTAGTCGTGTTACAAATCCATAATAAGACTCATAAAAAATATGAATTTGATTTGTTTGTTTGTGTGTTTAGATTGTTTGCAGATTTCAATAACATTTCAGTTCAGTTATATTATAACTATTCAAACTGTTCCTGGGTTAGCTTGTTCACCAGTCATTTGTGCACATACCAGTAACTGACAACTGCCTATTTAGGATGAATGGCCATACAACCAATAACATGAAAAATATCCACACAAATAAAATAACATCTGCGATCCTCTGATTTATAATCCAGCGCATAAACCAACTGCGTTAGACGGCCAGATTATAAGTTATCACTGATGACAAGATCAATCTTTTGTATAAAGATCACTCAGTCGGGGATTTATTAAATAAGATTTGAGTAGAAAAGTAGGCAAACAAATTTAGACTTTAATGCCTATAAGATTCAATGAAAAAGGAGATGATTAATATTCCTTGATGCCCGCTCGACATTGTCAGACCTTTTTACCAGAAACATTATATTACAACGCAACAAAACCAGCATAATAGATAAAGAGAACTACGTCATGCTTCCGACGCTGCCCGAAGCCAATCTCACTATGCTCATGATAGTTCGTCGCGGGAAAATCACATGGAATATTTGGTCCACAACAAATAAAAACGAGCAGTTTGTATTTCGTTAAATATGTTACCATACAAAATCTAGCGTTGACATTTTAGCTAGTGCTATAAGGAACTCTGATATTTTATAAGTTAACTTTATTTTACGAAATAGTTTACGAAATACGTGTTGATGATGAGTGTCTATGGGGCTTTAAAAATAATAAGCGGGCCAAAATTGCCAATTGGTATTGAGTCACTAAATTGAGTTTAAAGAATCAGTTTGTAAAAACTGAAAGGTCTGGTTCGAGACGTTAACTCACCGAAGAACAGAGATAATGGAAATGTCGTTAAGCAAACACAAATCTTTTGAATTATTTGAATATAATAGTCCAACTTACATTGGCAACATTTCTTTGAAATTATTATACAATCTTTGGTTTATAAAAACAAAGTGGTCAAAGATTCTTTTTTTTTCATCCACATACTCTCATTAGTATGGCAAACTTGTTCTCAAGTAAATAATTAAGTAATTGATAATAGACACTGTTTTTTGACGACAGTATGCCAATCCTTCTGAATACTCAATTATCAGGTAAGCTTTCAATGTCAAAAGAAAGAAAAAGACAATTAGAAAAAGTGAGCAAAACTTGGGTTTTCGTCAAGTTAGCAGGGATTTGATATAAGAGGTGTTATACAATCTCACCTAATGTATTTAAATAAAATACTATCAAATAATATGCAATAATATATATAGGAAACTGTGAAGCACTCATAGTAGAAGTTACAAAACTCACAGCAACTAATTCTTTGGTATGTATTGTGCAAGTTAGGTTTTAGATCCCCAAATGGGAAATGACTTCATTCGAAATATATCTTCAATTCATATCAACATAAAAATGTGTTACGTTTCATTCAATTTTTTATAAAAAGATCATATTAGTTAAATTGCTAGCATATATTTTACGGCCTGAAAAAGTAAAAATCTTTAGGTACTAGGATAAACCTAACACTTTTGAAAATAATTAAGTAAACCTGAATTTAGCAAACATTTACAGATTATGTATACATTTAATCTTAAAACTATAATTGCTGTGAACAATCATAAAAATATAAATGTGAGAAGACTTATATATACTCCTCCTTTGTGTAAACTTAAATAAGAGCAATGTTTTAACATTCTTTGAATGGGTCGAGTTGCCATTAAATGGGAATTTTGTGTCTTGAAATATGAGCCGCGTTCTGATAAAAGTGGGCTTAATGTATGCGCATAAAATGTCCTTACAGATAAGCCTGTGCTGTCCGCAAGTGCTAAACAGGAACACACTTTCCGATTACACTTGATTTTTGTTTAAAAGATACTTCCTTTAAGCGAACAATTCAATAAAAGCGGAAACTATCGTCATGGATTAGCGTGTGTGCACTGCACAGGCTAATCTTGGTCGACACTTTACGCACATGCATTTAACCCTCATTTCAAAAGCGCGACTCATTTTTAACATCATTGTGAATAGGTCTGCTTCACATTAAGTTATGAATTTTGCATCGGGAAATATTTAAATTGGGTACATTTAAAATAAGAAAATGAACTATAACTTGTCACAGATCAGATTTCCCCCAACACCATGTAGTAATATGCAGCAAGCTGTAACAATGAAACATTGGTGTATGTTGCCAATTTGACCAGTTGGTCATTTTTAACAAAGTTTGTGGAGAACCACAATACATATTTCTAAGCCAGATATTTAACCTTTTGGCCTAATGGTTTCAGAGTGAAAGATTTTAAAGTTTTATTTCACGAGTGTATATAAATTATTTGACCACCCCTGGATGGGTCTGGGTCATATTTTGATGAAACTAATTAGAGATCCTAAGTCTCATTTTACATACCAAATGAAACCCATCGCGATGTTGGCGTTTCAGAGATTTATTTTTTTCCAAATAAAGTCTAAATTAACAATAATAATTTTACAGAAATACTTAATTGAAAAAAATGGGCATAACTTTTCTAATGTTCAATGCAAAACGATCAAAACCGCAAAGTCACAATGTCACATCATAAGGAAGCATGAGTAGAAATGAGTTTTATACGTAAAACGTAAAGGAAAGTATGTGAAGAAATTTAAGTCAATTTAAAATTGAAAAGGGGCCATATCTTTTGAAATTAATAACATAGGACGATACAAATGGCACATTTGCAACTTCACATTATTAGAAAAGGTGCCTACAACTTCGAATGCTGTACGTTGACAAGTTTAGGAGAACACCATCTGACAAGTTTGTGCCTACTGACCAACAGATGTCCATGGGAACTTTGTAACTGTGTAACAGTGGGTAAAAAAAGTATATAGAACTATTATTACATTTACATTGGCTAAATGAGTTTTGTTATGGGATATGCATTACAATGAAAGTATTTTGTCATTCTTTCCAATAAAGATGTAATTATGTCCAATGAAGATTCATATTTCTTAAGTATTCAAATGTTGCGTAATCGGCTTAAGTGTCGCTCAATAAGCTTTCAGTAAATGTATGTTAGTTCATTTTGAATAATTTATTAAGTATGCTGCTTTATCTTATTATCATTATTCCGAATACCACCACATACAATCAATGCCTAAACATTTAGGGAATGATTTCGAGCAAAATAGCAGAATGCTGCACCCTGAAGCTTTTTGCTGAAACTCTGCTGCTTCTCTGAACTGGTCAATGCACAAATCTTTTAAAATTAAGTCTATTTATGCGCATATTTGATTTAAATGAAAAGACCATGCCTAAGACCCTTTATTACAAGTATACGTTGTATACTAAGAAATCCTCTGTTTGTGCAAATTATAACATTTGTCACAAAAGGTGGACGCCGTCCACCTTGACGCCTTTTTCAGTACCCTTTACGTTTTGAGATCCAATATCTCATTTTAAAACATGTCCATATAAAGGGGCTTATTAAAGGATTTACTTCCACTTACCAATAGGGCAAAAATGCATTTTCATCTGTTGCCCCGTATTGAAGAAATATGAATGCACACTATTTAAGTCAATAATTGTTAATATGTAAACAAACAAATGCATTACAAAATGTATTATTTCAAATATTAAAACAAAATAAACTTACCAATGTTGAAAAAAAAAATTAAAGCAATTTTCAGAAATATGTTGCAATTGTTTTTTCTGGAAATGATCTTACAATCAGTAAAGTTTGATAGTTTGATTGGCTTCTAACAGGCCTAATGCAAAAATAAATCAGTTTACATTAATCTAAGGAGACGGATACATTGCAAACGAATGATAACACAGCCAATCACTTGCCTTCGCGAATTTAAACACAGCAACGGCAAGCGGGCATCCACTTAATTTACCCCTGTTATACTTACATGAGGAGGTTCCACCTCTGTTCGTTTTAAAATAGCAGATGATAAGGGCCACTAAGATTTACGACACCAAAATACCAACAGTAAGCGCTATAATCCGCAGATTGAATCCTGCAGGCCTTTCCACTGGGACAGGCACTGAAATTGGATGAGAGGTAAATAAGCAAAAACGGTCCCTAGGCAGCCACCATATACACTACCCCACGGAAAGCCGACAAAACCCAATTGCAAACACCATACAATACTGACGCACCTATGACTGTAAGGCTCCCACATTACCCATTACATAATTCAATACTGACTCATATATTACTGTAAGGCTTACACATCACCCACTACATCATTCAATACTGACTGACCTATAACTGTAAGACATCCGTCCCCAAATATGTTGCCATACTTGTTGCTAACCAGGCATTGTACACACATGACATCGGTCTTCTGTGCCCTGGGAATTGTGCGCTGGGTTCTCTCGGAGTTCAATCAAAATCTCCCCGTTTCTATCGTAGCCTTTCCAGCTGACATATAGGAAGTTCTTTAATTTAAAAGCTAAGCCTCCTGTTAATACTGAGCTAAATGCATGTCATTGTGAGTAAATGTTGTTCCAGATCAACCTGAACATGCCACTTAAATATAATTTTTAGTTGTAAAGATCCGTCTTAAGGCAAATTCACTCTGAGCGAAAAGTATCGTCCCTGCTTAGTCTGAACAGACTGCACAGGCTAATCCAGAACAACAATTCAAGCACATAAAACAAGCCCAGTTTTCACAGAACAAGGATCATTTACATCTACGTGAGGCTTTTGTGACTGAAAATGTTCATAAGCCAAATTTTATGAAATTGATAAGAAAAATATTTTCAACGCATTCAATGTAGACTGAGGTTGCTCTGTCTTGTTCAGGTTAGCCCAACAAGAGCCACCACTTATCTTGTTATCACCATGGACTAATCTGGCTTTTAATGCTATCTGAGACGACAATATAAGCACAAAAATTAATATCCATCTTCTGATAGGGTGGCTCAAATAACTGACACTAAGGCAAACATTTTTTTCTTTTTTTTAACCAACAATTACAATTTTCGATTATTTTTAAGAACAAGAAATAAAGGTAAAAGTAAACGGACCTTGAGCTCAATGGATATGTGTTTATCAACTGCAAATGCAAAAAGCGTTATCATCATAGGACGTGTGTAGCATCTCATTAGTCAGTCTGCTCGCTCTGATAAAACTGTGCTTTTTTTCCTGTGCATAAATGTCGTCCCAGATAAGACTGTCAAGTCCGTACAAAGATACCGGGAACGACAATTTCCGCTTAAACAAGAGATTCCTTAAAAAGAAACTTATTTGAAACGAACAATTCCATTAAAAAAGAAAGTGCCGTCCCTGATTAGCCTGTTCGGACTGTAAATATTAATCAGGGTCGACACTTTACGTACATGCTTTTACCCCATTTTCCCAAAACGAAGCTAAATTACTGACGTCACAGATTGCTCTGCAACTTACCACAGCCTTGCTCGTCCTTTCCGTCAGCTCATTGCGCAAAACCGTCACATATCTGAGTACCTTGCAGGCACTTCTTGCCCTGATCACAACTGAACCTTTGAAACTTACAGGGGCCTTCACACGTCCGATAATACGGTATACAGCCACCATTGCACCGCTTGGTGCCTTCTGGGCAAGTATCGCCTTGACAACCCGACTAAATTTACAATATCCCTGTATAACTCAAATACGCATTTGACCCTAAGAAAAACTGAGTTAATTAAAGACTTTTCTTAAAAGAAAGTTAGTTTTAAAGGGTCCAATACTAACTCTAAGATACTGATAAGCAGCATACAGCATAAACATTGAACAGTCTGTGAGTTAGTTTCTGCTTTTATATAGCCAAATTCACTATTAATCTGAGCGGTAAAGGGTAAATAGACAAGTAAAAAACTGTCATCTAAAATAGTAAAATTACCACTTTTTACAATGACTGGTCTCTAATTGACAGATCAAATCAAACAAACAAGATGACCCTGATGATCCTTGAATGCTCAAGCGAGAGAAACTGTAGCTAATAGGTTTAATACTCGAAACTCCTGGTTTGTGGCTACTACACGAGAATAAATTGAAAAAAAACTGAACTATTTAAACAAGGTACATGCCGTTCATGACTATAAGATAATTAAAGACTTTTCTTAACAGAAAGTTAGTTTTAAAGGGTCAAATACCAACTCTAAGATACTGATAAGCAGCATACAGCATAAACTTTGAACAGTCTGTGAGTTAGTTTCTGCTTTTATATAGCCAAATTCACTTTTAATCCGAGCGGTAAAGGGTAAATAGACAAGTAAAAAACTGTCATCTAAAAATAGTTAAATTACCACTTTTTACAATGACTGGTCTCTAATTGACAGATCAAATCAAACAAACAAGAGGACCCTGATGATCCTGGAATGCTCGAGCGAGAGAAACTGTAGCTAATAGATATAATACTCGAAACCCCTGGTTTGTGGCTACTACACGGGAATAAATTGAAGAAAAAAAAAACTGAACTGTTTAAAAAAGGTACATGCCGTTCATGACTATAAGATAATTAAAATCTAATGATACAATGTATAAGGCGCCCGATGGCTTTCGTCAGGCAGCTGATCTTAGCGGTTTATCACGGTATCCAATCAAAGTTCAACACAAAGGAACCCATTAAGGATCTTAAAAAATGATAAAAGGTGCTAAGTGGTCTTGGAAATTGGATGGCGGTAGACAACAAATAGGTATGGCGCAGCATTGTGCTCATTAGACCTAGATAACGCACTTTAACAACTCACACAACAAATGCATTCACCTTATAACTTGAATACCAGGTAAACTGAAGCAAACAAGCATCAATCTGACCAAGTGTGGGTTTATTTATCCGAGATATAATAGCACATGGTTGCATATTGCAAAAATTTACTTCAGGTCGGTGATAAACATCGTTCAACAAACAGAAAGAAGAAGATCTATTCATCTTTGTTAAACTTACTTGTTATACAATTTGAGTAAAATAAATAATGTGTTACCTACTTGGAAAGTTATTCTCATCGGCACTTTTAGGACAAGCAGGGGTTGTATCGCAGTATTGCTTGATGGGAATACATCTGGGATAGCCCCCGTCTGGCTGGCCACAGTCAAAGTAAAAAGGGGGGCAACATGTAACAGACGGACATGGGTAATTGCAAGCAGGTAGCACAACCCTAAATTTCAAAAGAACCTATTCTGAAACTAAATATGTTTGATATCCGTACATATAATACAAGCTTTATGTTCGTATAAATCTATCTATGTAGGCTTCAAGCAATGACTGTGGCTTAAAAGAACATCAACATTATTTCGTGTCTTTCAAAGATCTGAGAATGCCTCCCAAGTTGGGGTATCACCCTGTGGCTAGGCAACACCAAATCCAATGTACCAGATTAGTGGGAAATACAGATACATGCCTTAAGAGCCTTGCATAACTTAAACATGCCATTTTCAGACTTAATTTTTAAAAGAAAACTAAAAAACAAAAGAACAAACACAACAATTATAAGTAAAAACATCAAAACACATCAAAGTACACATATAATACTACGATTGATTGCTTGTTTTATAATACTAATGATATAATTTTCATTTATGAAACAGACACCGGTTTTAAAATTATTGTCAGGGCTCTCGCTGGGTAAAAATCTTATTTCGCCACCCATTTTTGACATTTTGTAAAAATAAGGGCAGTTGGGTAGCCATTCTGAAATCATGGTCTTTAATGCGTTTACCATTAATTTAAGTAGTATCTATATCTTTACAAATAAATACATTACATTAGCAAAGTTATTCCATTCATATTTATTTGTACTTTCCCTAAAACATACATCATACATATACTGTTTTCCTTACAGTATATAGATAATTAAGCGATTTGTTTCTTTTTATTAAGTACCGGTTATAAATTACAACATTCCCAATTGCCATTAGATAAATTGTCAGGGGAAGGAAAGTTGCTTGTAGTTTGTTCCAAAAGCGCATTATCGGCTAGTGAACTCATAAATTGAGCACTTAAACTGAACATTTCAGGAACAAGGCATGAACAAGAATATTAAGATGGGTTTGTGCAATTCAAATATCAGGAAAATTAAAATACCTATAATTCCAAATCTGAAAATTTCACAACACAAATTTCCCAATTTCAGGGGTTTCGTAGTAATAATTCTGGCGCGGTTCCGGCACTTTTCCCGATTGGAAAAAAAGAAATTTGTCAAGATAATAGTTTAATATTAAGACTTATAGTCAAGCTGTAGAATAGGTCAATGTTATTATTTGTGTTTATGTCTCATGTATCAGTGCATGTGTCCATTGTCTTGTATGTGTCCATTCCCATCTCTTGTGAGATTCAGCCCATTGTCCTGTGTGCGTCTAATTATGTTCTGTGATGTCATTCTTGTTTTGTCCAGTGAGAATGAGAATTATCAAATAAACAAAATTTGTATTGGTCAGTTCCAAAAACCTAGTAAAATTCAGTGCTAATTACTAACCATGCTTTTTCTTTTCTCCCAGGCTTTCGAAAGACATACTTGTTGTTTCAGTCTAATATAACTGTGTTTGTATCTACCAACCTGATTAGTTTTATATTATTTGTTTTTTGCAATTATGTATTTGTCTGCAATGAAAATTATTTTAATTATTATGAAATATTGTATTTATGTTTGTACGGTTGTTGCGTGTTTTGATTGTGTATTTTTTTTTTAGGTTTCTGTATTCTGTTTTATATATTTACATACATACATATATATATATATATATATATATATATATATATATATATATATATATATATATATATATATATATATATATATATATATATATATATATATACAACATATATAAGAACGATTTTGACAAAAAAACGAGCACAAATTAAATAGCATTTCAACATTTTAACACATGTAAAATTAACGAGAACTGTGTCCACAGGGCTTTTAAAAAAATCGGGCCATAATTTTGTAAAATTTGGTTGCAGCAGAAATTCTCTCCTTCATGATCATCTACACATGATTTGAGCAAAAATCCGTCAACAGGTTTAGGATGAGTTGCGTTCACAAACTATATACATGAATAATTAACAGGGCCATTACTATGTTAAATTAGGTCGAAGCATCAAGTCCCTCCTTTAGGATCATCTGTACACAATACGGGGTTTCATTCGTGAAAGTTTGAGCAAAATTCACAAAGTGGTTTTTAGAGAAGTTGCGTTCCCAAACTTTATAATAGAAAAATCAACAAAAGGAAATAATTATGTTAAATTTTGTCGCAGTGAAAATTCTGTCCTGTATTATCATCTACACAATTTGGGTGTTCATCCCTGAAAGTTTGATCACATTCAACCAATCGGTTTCAGAGAAGTTGCGTTCACACAATTTCGGCACGCACGGATGGACGGACGAGGGCAACGCTATTGGGCTGTGCTTAACCGTTACGACATTGCCTTGCACAAATTAATCATTATACGCCTTTTATTTCTGCTTTGTTATTTGTTTACAGTTTAGTGTATGTCCCCTGCTATGATAAATATTGACAAAATGAAAAACCTTGACAATAATTCCGTGTCGAATACGCACTGGATTATAGCAATCAAATTCATATACGCATTGATAAGATAATATGTGAAAATTGGTCTAATGTCATATACGGCCAGCGTAGCTCCATTCCGTAATGCGCATTCGCTATGTCCGGTATAAAGTCACGGCAGGTTTCGTGGTCGAATTATAGCATAGTAATTATTTTCACACTACGCGAATCATATTAGTTTGCCTATATATATTGTATTAAAATGTATGTTACACTATTGTGCGATGAAGACAATTGTTTGGATTTTTCGAAACACGCTTTCCGGATTGCGTGAATATAAGCTATGCATTACCGAATGCGGTTGACGGTTAACACAGATCAAATAGAATGAGATAACCGTTTATGACGGAACACACAAAATGAAAGAGCGCCCAATATATATATATATACATCGGCCATCTTCATGTAGTCGCACAGTTTTTTTAAAAAAGGTCATCATATTCTATTTTGCGTAAATTTCATTAACTAAGAGAATGTTTAGTTGTTTTTTTTATTCCACACGTAAGACACAGTTGCAGTATTTCATTGTCTGGTGAATACAATTGTTCCTCTCAATATTTTAATCACATATGCTGTCGATTTGATTTCAAAATAATAAGCCAGCGAACACTCAGAAAAAAAAACTGAAAACAGTGAAAATAATCCACCAAACTAGAATCAGATTCATTAAAATCATGCGAGAAATCTAACGAGAGGAAATCTATGTAGAGCTCTTTTTCTTGAATGTTTATATAAAATTATGTACACTCCTAAAGAAATCCAACTAAATAAGATAATTATAAAACCATTACATTTTACGCATACGCTTCTGACACCGATTTTGCTCAGTACGACCATAAATCGTCTTTTATAACAGCGACTGCTTATAAAGAATGCACTGAAAATGGAACGTGGTGGGTCAACCCAGAGACAAACTCAACGTGTGTACAGAAACAGATGATTTTAATAAAAAAAAATATTTATTTATATTTATATTTATATTTATTTATTTATTTATGTATTGTAGATTTGTATTTGTTTATAAAATATTTCAAGTATAAACAAGCATTAAAATTTGAAATGACCGTCGTGAACGACATACATGTTTGAAACGCAATTTATAATTTGGATTCAATTACATGCTATATCGACGGAGCAGATATCCCGTTATCGTTTCGACTTTATCAAAATGTGTCCGTTATTAACTTAATTAGTAGCCATTTAAATACCTTCGTCTGACCGTTTACATCTGAAATGGCCACCAGAAAAACTGTTCGAAACCGAAATTTAGGACAAATTATTTACCAATCTTTTATTGTTGCTTCTTTTATGATAAAGTATGCGATAATAAACAATGACCGCTTGGTCAACAGTTCACTTGTCGATCATAAACGTTTTTGTTTTAATATTTGGATAAAACAACAAAACAATCAGTGATTTGATTCTGATTATTGTGAAATGAGAAATAATTATTACTGCAGCCGAAAAAGTACACTACATATACATTACATAATTGCTGTGGTACACAAAAGTTCGATAGCATAATAAATACCATGCGAAAATACAAAATAATGCATCATTTTGCATGGTATATCGTTCATATCTATGTATTTCTAATTAGTATGAGACCTTAATGTGTCCTGTACTGTGTGCTGATGATGTGATTTTGATCAAGTGTAGTGTTTTGTATGTGAGTGATGTGTATGTGAGTGTTATATAGGTTTCTTCTGTGGAGAGGTTTGTATGGGAGTGATGTATATGTGAGTGTTATGTGGGTGTGTTCTGAGTCTTGTGGTGGTTATATATATATATATATATATATATATATATATATATATATATATATATATATATATATATATATATATATATATATATATATATATATATATATATATATATATATATATATATGGTTGTGTATATTTTGTGGTGAGTGATTGTTGTCCATTTGTCTGGAGCGAAAGAGAAGGATTTGTCAGTTGCTTACGTCCGTCGGTCAGTCGTGGTAGGCTTTATCTCGTCCCAGTTCCCAGAGCGCAGAACACCCCGCCACCCTCACAAGCGCACCCACGCCAAGCGGGCTTGCGCCCGTCCGCGCCTGCACACGGTCCCGCCCCGAACCTCCAACCTCTGGAGCCTCCCGAGACTACGCACCCTCATCTATCCTCTTGCTGCGGGCGACAACAGATCAGTAAAAAAAGCCGACCAAGGAGAATCGCAAAATCCCATCTACGGCCACCATCGTCCTTTCCCACCCGCCCGCCAAACATCTAGACCATTTATCAAGCTGGGCTAAATCAATTTTACTTTTACGTTGTGATTGCTATTAAAATTAGGTGGTTCAAGTACTAGGAAATGATGTAAGAATGCCGTTGTTATATCAAATATTGTATGATTTTACTTGTCGTTATTATTATGTTGTAAAAAATCATGTTTTCGTATGGCTATGTGTGGTTGATGTGCTCTCCGCCCCGAGAGAGGTGTTAGTGGGTGTTCGAACAGGATACAGGAAAACGCCCCAATTCCAGAGGCGCCCCTGGTTCTTTTAAGTGCCCGGTGTATAGCACCGATACACTGCACCCCTTTTTAACGTTCCTCGCTGATGACATATTAGTGCATGGTGTTAGTATTGGTACAAATATAAATCTGCTGCCTTGTGTCCTATTTTATATTGGCATTGGTTCTCTCTGATGTTATAATATATATTGTTTATATAATGTTGTGAGGACCAGACTAGGTTTGAAAGATCATTTACTTGACGAAAGAAGATATGGGCTGAGTGTTTGGGATGGACCAAGATGACTATTTCATTGGGGATATACGGGGAGACAATTTCAGGATATATTCCTTCTTTGATGAAGCACTATTCGAGCTTCGTTTTTAGCGTGAGCGTTAGCTCACACTAATGATACAAACCATATTTTGCAAATCAGTATGTGCTTAGAAGCCTTAGGTACGGTATGGGAGACAACCACTGCCTATTGCAGCAGACGACAAATGCTATATAGAGCGTCTGCTAGGAAAGATAACCAGCACATTTGCCTGTTTATAGATTACCGCTGGTACACTGCAGAGGGTTTATATGACTAATAGTGTTTAACAGCTTGTAAGATGAGATTGGCCAGTCTAGTGTCTATCATTGAAATCTGTACATATTGGCTGCTTTCAGGGAAAAAGGGGCTTAATGCATGTCAAATAAGATTAGCCTGTACAGTGCCTTCAGCGCTTTGATTTCCCATTGTGGTCGTTAGGTTATAATGGTTTGGTGTTAGAGAGAGCGCGCACGTTAATGATTCTGATAATGTGGTGACAAAGGCAGCAGTCCTATGTATTCTTGTGTTTTGACCGGAGAGTAGCGTGATCTGTGTCGGTGTTGGGCGCTCTGAGGGCGCAATCCGGCTACATAGGTACATTAGAAGAAGAAGATACAATGGTAAGTGTACAAATGAGATGAAATCAGCTGTTCTCTTCGCTGCAATACAAAGAGAAACAAAATAAGATAATTACCTTCACCTCTCTTTTTTGGTCATCTTCGGTGGGTCGCGTCGGCAGAGTCATCGTTTCTCTATCCCAGCCGGCACGCTCCGACCAACATATTTAATTATTATGCATATGGCAAAAACGTGGTCATATAAGAATGGTACGCTATATACACCTGTAGGGGTTGCACTGTAGATATCTCAAATAAGTTACTTACGTGCGCACTTATTGTGGCTTCCGGTAGTTCGTGGAAGTGAGTTGTCTGTGTGCACTCCCCTGTTACGTCGTCGTCGGTTGCTGCGTGCTGGGTGCAGCGGAAAAAGACAGCACGGGGGAAGGGTCTCGCGGAACCCGGATACTTTTTACCCGATTGATTAATGGTTTTCAAGGGGGGTTTAAAATGCATCTATATTGTTTTAAGCAATGGTGGTTACCGAGGCTGAGTGGCCGTTATATTTGAGAAAGCGTACCCTTCCGTCGTTATGTCAAAGAGTGTTGTTGTTGTTTTACTGTGTTTTAGTATGCAGTATGGCTGCCCTTTCCTATCCATGCCGTCCTCACAGGGCACAGACCAAGGGGCCGCAGTGGCCCGTCGGCTATGTCCTGTGATGGGGTAACTATAGGTCGGTTGTCATGTTATTTCTATGCACGGGTCGTGATTATACCGTTAGGTTCAGTCCGAGCAGGGCCAGCCCCATGACGCTCGTCGGTGAGACCTGTTATCCGTGGCCCGCCCGGGGAACCTCTTATGGCTATAGTCCATGGATCGGGTTCGGCAGACAGGGAACATGTATATTATTATATGTATGTTTTTTTTAACCTAAATTACCAACATGTATATTTATCCTGGTTACTTATATACTGATGTTTTAGTTAGTCGCAATGATTGTAGATACGGTGTACTATATTTAGTAAGTATTTGGAGTACGAGTGGCATGGGCACGCGCTTTATTATCACTTATCGTTTTGTTTATATACATATTTTTTATATTCCGATAGGCTTAAGGGAGGTAATTTATTCATGTAAAACGCGAGATATTTTGGGATGCCCTTTATAACTCTTATTTAATTAATTACATGCCGATATACAGCTAAATTTAAGATGAATTCCACCAGAAAAAAAATACGTAAAAAGATATATTGAGATTTTGATGTTTCATAGAATGCGAGTTCCCTTATATATTTTCAATTGCATGGGAGGTAATTATAAAATGTTAAAGTCTCCAAATTGGTTTTGTTTGTATCTAATTACGTTTATTTTCAAGCTAATGGTGATTAAAAAATAAATTATTATTAGTATGTATTCACATGGATATTGGTACGGATATATGGTGTTCATATAATTTCTTAGAAGTGTGAGTGCATACACTATGCTACTAAATCTAATTCACTCAACGTGGCGCTCTCGCATCTCTGAGGCGTTGTGTAGGACCGATGTTTTATTTAATACTGTGATCGCAGGCATTTTCGTTTTATTTTGTTAGATTGCTTAGGATACATATATATATACTTTTATTTCCTCCAGGGTAGGAGAGCAGAACATATATACAGCAAGCAATCAGAATAAAGTACAGTTTCACAGCATATTGTATCTACATTGTTTATAGCAACCAAATAAAATATATTGAAGTAATAAATAGGTACATTTTAAAAATAAACATTCTGATAATTGAAGTAATGAATACTTACATAAAGAATATACATTTTGGCAATTGGCAATATCACCATAAAGTTACATAAGAAATAAACAGTGCGACAGCAATTGTCAACATATTGATAAAATTCAGTGACATGTATGAGCGATTCGTTTTTACCCCTGACTTTCGAAATCGAAATTCAAGAGTAAATTATCTAATGAATAGTAGTTTCAATAAGTGTAAGGTTAACCTCAACTGATCATGAGAGTAGCCGAATCAAAAATCATTTCATGAGAAATGTAAAGATAGTGAAAATATGTAATTTACTACACAAACTACTGAAAAGCAGCCATCGTGATAGAAAAGTTTGAGAATCCCTCATTTTCATTTTCTGAGCTGAGTTTCAGCAAAGATACAGTTTGCCCAAAGGCGCTCATTGACATAAATGCCGTAAAGCGGAATATACCGATACGGTTAAAAACACGTTCCCACAGCCGCTTTCGCTGTGCGTCATTAGTGGTACAGAAACACATCAAATGTACAGTTATATTATCAACGATAAGGATGCACAGGCTTCACTTTTGAGAAAATGGGCGTGCCGTCACTAATCCTATGCTATTTAAAATTGTTTGACAGGCAGTCAG